>NC_141157.1:130830966-131133996 GCF_053477565.2 Lygodium microphyllum
ACTGCCCAAAGCGGAAGCTGTCCTCTAGCTCAGCTAAATTGCCATCCATCCCATTGGGGATGTTTGGTGTCGAAAACCCCGATGGGGAGGCCACACCTATTCCCTTGCGAGTTATGACCCGAGCCCAAACGAAGCAGGCCGGCATCTCTCTGCCAGGATCTAGCAATCTTGACACAACCTCAATAGGAAAGAAAAGCCGCAGGCGGAAAAAGAAGAGATCGGAAGCTAAGGTCGCATTAAAGACTGAGAGCGCTATGACTCTACCTACTGGGAAGAAAGTCTCAGACATGGAGGCAGAGACTTTAGCCCCCAAGACAAACAAAAAGGGAAGCGCTAAGGTAGGGGAATGGGTGAGGGAGGCTCAACAACATCTCAAAGATGCTGAACCCATCATAGAGGATGAGATCAATGGTCTCTCTAGCATAAGCACGCCAATGTCACCGCCTCAACCTAAGTTGGTCGAAGCAACTGTGCCACAAGTAGTGCCGTTGAGACCAAGCCTAGATGCAACAGAGCCGCAGATCAGCCGCGGCCATTGGCCCGGATAGTCTAGGCTAAAGGTAGGACGAGTATCTAATGATCTCCTGACCACACTAGTGACCACCCTTGTAACACTTAGCCTGGGAGATCTGCTTAAGCAGCACCCTGCCCTATGGCAAGACCTTAAGCAGTGGGTTGAGGGATCACAAGAGCAGGTCACGGTAGACCCTCAAAACTAGGATATAGAAACACAATTGCCAAGTTTGACACTGCACTCCATGCCTAAATCTTTGCACATCAATGTCTTTTGGGAAGGCTCTGAGATGCACGCAGTCCTGCCAGTCCTAGCCTTGGGTGACACAACAAGGAAGGGAATCATAGACACAGGAGCCGGGGTTAGTGTGCTTAGCCATGCAGTGCTTCAGACTTGGGGAAACCCGTCAGTCGAAGCTGGTAGGTTTAATGTCACGCTAGCAAACAGTATGAGAGTGAAGCCATTCGAGATACTGAAGAATTGGCCAGTGAAGATCGCAGGTGTCCAGTTCTCTGTCGACTTTATAGTCATGGAGGGAGTGGACTACGATGTCCTATTAGGCCGACCCTGGATGCTCAATGCTAGAGTCATCGAAGATTGGGGTAACAACTTGATCTTCCTTCGCAATAGAACTGATGCCGTAAGAATAGAGATGGACACTTGGAAGACCTCACCAGTCGACCTAGACGCCATCTCTCTTATGCTCAAAGGGAACACTCAGGTCAAGGAGCCCTATGGGTCCTTGACCAAGTATATCCCATGCCCAAAGGATGAGGGGATTGGATGCACGTCCTCGCTACAATTGACCTGCCATTCTCAGACCATGAGGCGTATGAGCAGGCCATCAAAACGATCAACAAGACAAATGAAGCACTCTCTACACCAGTGTACATGATGGTAGCAAGCCTCCATGGAAGGCCTAAGCCTCCCACTCATCCTTTGCATGAGCCACCAATGTTAGAACCACTGGTCAAAATACGAGCAGCCACAATCACTGAAATCAATGAGGATGATGAGGAAGCTGCAGAACCTGCCTACCTCTGTGTCACGGTCACTACCAAGCAAACATGTTCCTTCAACGCCTTGATTGATGAGGGAGCAGATTTCAATGTCTTAACGCACAAGCATTGGATCCAACTTGGCAAACCACTACTTCAACCCACAACTGCCAAATTAAGCCCATATGGAGCTCAATCTTACGCACTTCTCGGCAAGTGCAGAGTCGCCATTTCTATCGAGTCTGAGACTGTTCCAATGCTGTTTTATGTGTTGCAGAGTGCTAGGGATGCAGGCATGGAGTCACTGCTCGGGCGAACCTTCAAAAAGCAGACTCACTCCAATGTTGATTATGAGTCGCAGCGCATCCACCTAGCAATCGGCAACGTGCGCATTGTCACAGCCTTCAACAAGGGCTACGTAACACCATCACCATCCGCAAGGCCACCGATAGAAACATCCATAGGCAAGATTAAGGAGGGGGTAGTGCGCATTTGCCGCTCCCCGATTCCCATAAACCGCAGATCGCAACAACCAAAGTAAGGGCCCAATAGCCTCGCTTCCAATGGGTGCCTAAACAGCCTCGAGAACCGCCTAGGACTAGACGCGCATGTCCGCATAAGACCCACAACTCTAAACCTAGGAGACCAAGACAGAATCACCGGAAGCACCACTTGATTAAGCAAATATGGGTCCCTAAAACCCTTTTGCGTGCGCAAGGCTACTATGAGGGAAATGCCTCACTGTGGATCGCTAAGGCCCCTACGGCCAAAGGCACTAGTCCTACGCCACCCTCAAGCCTGATCAGCCCACATCCCCAACACCTCAAGATCATAGGCTGCAGTGCTCTCCAGAGCCCCAGCCATCCGACTTGTCTACGCTTTGGCCCAAGAGAATCACACAAACCTATTGGCCCAAGCAACGACGACTGTCACAGGTGGCATCATCCGACCAAGTCAACCCGACTCTCCGCAGCAAAGCTAACTGCAACAGCCCAGTTGCTGCGACTAGCCCTAACCCACCCACCTTGCAAACAGCCCGGTTACAGGCTCAAGGGGACTCCCAACCGCAACTATGTAATGTCAGAACCTCTAATTCTAGCAAACCTCAACCACCCCGTCGGCCTTACGCCCTCCTATGAACGGAAGTCAATTCTAGCTCTAGCCACTGACCTTGCAGAGGACACCGGAGATGATGTACTAGACTGCATCAAACGGCTCGATGCCACCTTCATGTCGCTAGCCCTCAACTATGACCGCTTGGACTTGGGTCTATTAGCGGAACCCTTTGTAACAGAAGTGCGCAATATGCCTTGCTCTTGGGAGACTTTTGAATTCGCCTTTGCACAAGCTTCTCGCTCTGCTGTGCTGCTGAGTTGCTCGGTAGCGAGGTCTCCAAAGAGCAAGCCATCAAGCAACACCTCATCATGTCATATGATCCACGGACCACTTTTGCTATCACTGACCAAGAGATCGCAAGGTTATCCCACCTTGCTGATACTAGATCACCCTTCTTAAGGCAGTGGTACGCTCTTAGGTTGCAATGGGAGGTTGATGGATGTCACATAATGACCAATGCCGAACAACACCGAGCCATCAAAATGGCAGAGTATGATCCCACCTACGTCGTGCCTACCTCGTATAGAGTGTTAACCACTCTTCGGGGTAGATCCATGGATGATCATATCACGGGGCATCCCTATTTTGACCGCCTCTTAACAGAGGAAGAGCTCCACATCACAAGTCGAGTCGACTCTGGTGACTTCCTCACAGATGTCCTCACATACATCACACACGTAGGGATTCGACCCTTTGATCTGGACCGCGCCGCTCAACTGAAATATAACCCCAACTTCTACGCTTGGCTCCTGCACAAATAGAGCGATGCCCTTTTTGTTGAAAGCCTTGGCCTCACAACCTCCAATCCTGGGACGGATTCTTCTTTTCCAAAGGGGGAAGGGGTAATAAGGTGGAATGTAGTGGAATGTAAAAAATAAACAAAATAGAATCTAAAAAGTAAACCAACTGTGAAACGTCTGTTAAATTTGAAATGCAAAGGTAAGAGGTGGTGGTAAAAGCCTCAAAGGCAAAGTTAAGGCTATGTTCAATAAAATCTGCTATGCTTTTATTCTTCGAGCAAATTAGTTGTCAAAAGCACTAAAAGTGGAAATGGTTGAATGTGCAGGTGGCGATTATGGCAAGCCAGGACAAAGCGAGAAAGCTCCCCTTCTCAGAGGAGGAACAAGTAAAGTATGGCCTCACGGTGGAAACGAGAGTGTTCAACCAGTTAAAGTTCTGCCACGTCTTCAACCTTGAAGACGTGGCCATAGAAGAGCCGGCGGTACACCAAATCATAGAGCAGTGCCACCTGCAGAAGTACCTAGACGCAGTGGGCCGGAGGGTGGATTACACCCAGTGTGCTGATTTCTTGTGCACCTTCAATAGGAACAGAGGCACCATCACGGTGCGTGACAATGAAGCCACCAGACAAGTGCAGATCGAGCTAACCCCCGAGTTGGTGGAAAGGGCACTAGGGCTGCCGAATAAGGTGGAAAAGAAGGCAAAAAGAGACATCTACGCCATGTTGGGGATGTACAAAGTGAAGGTCCATACCAATGACGGAATTGGCATGGCGGACATCCCCAACCTAGAAATTCAGCTGCAGGCAAAGATGGTGCACGCCTTGTTCTCAAGCCAGAGGTACAACAACATAATGACCCAAATCAATGTACCTCTGCTCGACAGCATTGCAGCGCAATCGCTGGATGAGGTGAAGCTTAATGGGTTCATGAGGAAGACAATAGAGGCTTCGGCTAACGCCCTGGCAACAAGAGGAAGAGCCATGGGAGGGGAGTCCCCATTGTCCCGATCAACCCCCAATGCATCATCCTCCAAAGCCTCCACCATAGGGTTTGGAGGTGTCCTTACGGCAATCATCCAAGAAGCACTAGGGCAAGGACGAGCAGGAGAAGATAAGAAGGGAGGCGACGAAGAAAGTGACGAGTCACCGTCACAATCCCCGCCTCACACAAAAGAGCAATAGAGGTCATCTGATGAAACGGAGACGGACGCAGACGAAGAGGGAGAATCCCAGGGCACACCACAAAGGCATGCGGAACAACGAACCAAAGCCTTGCATGGAAAAAGAGAAGAGGAGCAAAAGAAGAAAGAGAAGGAAGATTTGGAAAGGGCCCAAAGGGACTCAGTCAAGGATGAGGAGGAGAGAAAAAAGACTGAGGAGGAGCTGACAAGGAAGGAAGAGGAAGAAATAGAGCTAGCAACCCGTCGCTCCATCGAGGAGCAGCACAAAAGAGACGAGGAAGGTGCAGAGGGCCCACACCGAATGGAGGCACCTGGTCCCAGTACCAGTGTGTCGAAAATCACACCCCTTCCCCCAGCAGAAGGAAAAGGAAAAGATCCGATGATGCCAACTCTCCCCCTCTTCATACCTTCCATGCCAGCCACTCCTATCATGACGACGCCCCTTGCCACCACCACCCAAGGTTCCACCCCAAAAGTCAATGAGAGCAACGTGGTCACTTGGCTACAATTCTTGGTGGAACGGGAGCTGGCAAGAGAAGCGGCCGTGGCCACCCTAGCATCAGGAGCCAAAAGGGCAGCCACGACTGAACTGGAGCCAAGGCCGGAGCTGAAAAGGCAGAAAATAAAAGACGTTGTCACCACCACCACCATGCCCCACCCCCCATCTCCAGCAGGCCAATACGACCAATATGTTAAGGAGCTGCTCTCGCAGTTGGAAAGGGCCAAGGAAGAAAGAAGGATAGCCGTGGAGGAGCTGGTAGCAGAACGAGAATCACAAGCTGCTCTCCAGCTGGAGAGTACAAAGCAGATAACAGAATATCAAAGGGAGATCACTGCGCTCAGGGAGGAAGCCAGCACTAAGGAGGCAGAGGAATTAAAGGCCCTGAAGGAACGTGACGCTGCTTGGGAAGAAAGGAGAAAAATCTTGATGGAGCGTCTCAACGGGGAGAGGGAAACCAATGCCCACCTTCGACGCAAGAATGATCATCTATCTGCAGTCAACCTAGAAGCACAAAGCTAGCTTGATAAGATGAGACAGGAGGCTGCAGAGCTAGACCAGTTAAGGGAAGAACAGGTGCGAAGGATGCAGGTGAAGCTGGACCAGCTCAATGCATAGATCATCGAGGAACGCCAGGAGCAGTCCCGCTTGCACCGTGAGCTCGAGGCCTAGCAGCAACAACTCATGGCAATGACCCTCCATCAGGGGGAGAGCCTGGAAGATATGAAAAAAAGAACAAAAGAATGGGCTAATCACAATGAGGGGAGAATACGGGACTTAGCACGCCGGCTAGCCAAAACCGAAGGAGACAGGGTGCTAGCTGAGAATCAGGCAGAGGCGGCCCAACTCCCCATGACAGCCCACCAGCACACCTTCCTCAATACACTGCTTCACTCCACCAGACCAGAAGGAAATGAAGCCAATGATCAGCTACAGAAGAAACTAACCATTGCACGGAGAGCGCTAACAGCAGGCCTACACGTACTGCTGTAGCTAGGAGGCCCGCCGCAGAGCCTAGAGGAGCAGAGAAGATATCTTGCACAGGTAGGCCTGACGGCACAGGAAATAGATGAACTCGGTTTCACAGAGGCGAAGCCACAAGAAGACAAGCAAGCAGAAGGGTGTGAACCGGAGTTCGATCTGGGACCTCAGGAGGAGGAATACGTCCCACCACCCCCTCAGCCACAACAAGCGAAAGTGCAGCCCCCTGATACATCTGCTGAGAGAAGAGCAACCCAGGCTAACCGCAGGAAAGAAATGGTAGAGAAGGCAAGGAAAAAGCTGAATGTTAGACCTATTCCAAGACAACCTTTCCCTCTCCTATCGCGCCATCAAGATCCCCCTGCTGAATTCCATGCCGAATTGATTATCTGGGAATAGCAAGAATATAATTGCGACCCCTTCAACTTGCGCTTTGAGTTTCCCGCTACCTTGAACAGAGTACTGCCCATTCAACTTGTAGAGGACGTCATCGCTATGGGTGCAAGGCTCAAGGCCAAGTGGTTAGCAGAGCGCGAGGCCCACCCAACTGCTTGGGGAGCCGAGGACCGCGAATTTTGGCAGGATAAAGTCCTCCAGGTGCCTAGATTAGTGGAAGGCTATAATTGCCAACCCACCTAGAGAAGATGCATTTTTTATGTCAACCTTGATGCGTGGATGGCATTTTGCAACACCCTCCCTTCTGAGAGAAACGACCCTACTTTTATGCCGTATCCTCGAGGGATAGGGGTCGACTTTAATCCGTCCATCCACGGAAGGTTCGGCTTCCCCATTATATATAATACCAATAGTACCTCCCATAGGGATGCCCTTCTCTTCACCCTCCCTGATTTGCATAGCTCTATAGATAGATTTCTTAGCAAGTTCACCTCCTGTCTTGACCCCGCCTTCATAACCACTTGTAATTATCTTAGACTAATTAGGATCCTAGTCCACCAAGAGCCCGCACCCCAAGAACACCACCTTCCACCCCTCTATTTCGACCCCAATGCCATAGACAGCAGCACCATGACTCGCCTCATGATGCACGCTTCTCTTTTGCCATCATTCTGTGTTGCACTGCTCAAAGATATGAGCGACAGCAAATTCACCCAGTGCAACCACCCCTTACTTTCTACCACCACTCTCAAAACCCGCCTCAACCTCAATTGAGTCGAAGATTCCTTAACAAGGCCCCCCGCCCTCCGCCATCCCCTACCCGCCATTCAGATGATGAGGAGTAAACTCCCGTCATGCCCTTGTATTGCTTGTCTCTGTGTATATGCCTCTTTATGTTTAAAAACAAAAAAAGAAGAAGAATAAGAAGAAGAAGAAAGAAGCACCACAATCACCGCACCTAGGGTTCTCCCTAGCCCCCTCCCCACTTCACACTTAGGGCACATCAAGGGCAGGACTTTCAGGCCTGTCACCCTAAGAATTGCACCGTACCTCCAACAAAGCACGAACTGGGTCCTCAAGTGTGGGACGTTACCAAGGGCTTGCCCAAGGTTAGACCCATCTCCTAGTTCCACTGCCATGGGCACCAGACACTACACGCCGAGACAGACACAGCCCTTGGGGAGTGCACAACTTTTCTTGCAGGTTATGTTCGCGTTTTAAGAAATGGCTACCCACAGAAGAGGATTGCCCACGGCAGCCTTTAATGATCAAAACTTCTTTTCATGTGCCGGCACCAACCATCTGCCTGCTGATGGCTACCCTGATTGAACAAAGTCAAGGTAGAACTGCCATTGGCATAGATCTTGGAACCTTACCGTCCAATGATCCATGCCCAAGGCCTCAAGATCTACAGATCACTTATTGATTCCACACGCTTGAAGACCTTCAACTCAAAACTAAAGACCTTCTACTCAAAGACAAGGATCTTCAATCAAGGCCACGGATTTTCAAGGCAAACAGCGTTCGGGGGGTTTCTCTAGAATAAATCCCTCCAATACCATCCTCCTAAGGGATTGCTTATTGCTTCAAGTGTTTCGGATACTCAAAAGACTACCGGCTACATAAGGGGTGCCACAACAGTGTGAAAGATGCCGAGTATCTTCATGGAGCCTAAAGCATGCCGGAATCTTTCCTGGTCATCGTCCTGAAACCCCATCACTTATCATTCACCCAACCACATTGGAAGCAGTGTCAGCCACCTACCTATTCCACCTAGCAGCCGACCAACTAGCCACTACGTCCCACCGCAGTGCCATGGGACTGGCACTTGGCTAGGAGGGGGTAATGTTACCGTGTTTCCCGCAGCACAGAGGAGTGGAAAATGGAAAAAATGGAAAAAGCAAAAAAGGCGCAGGATAAAAGCAGAAAAAGGCTCCTTGACCGGTAAACAGTCCCTGAAAAATTTAAATGTTCGGGCACGACCCTCAGAAAGCCTCGGTGTTGGCCCGAGACAACAAAAGAGAAAAAGGGCGCACCATTAAAATGTGAGAGCGCCCTCGAATCTTTGTAAAAGAGTGCCAGGATCGCTCCTGTGCAAAGTGTACGCATTAGTTGGGAATAGGATAAATTAGAATGGTGGGAAATGGGAAAAAGGGCCTAGGCTACAGCTGGTCATGTAAAAGAGGGAAAAGGGGATGACCGCCCAAAAAAGATTTAGGGCTTTGTATATAAAGTTGAAAAGTGAATGAGAAGGTCATTCTTTGGTGTGTGGCAAAAAGAGTCTTCTTCTTCCTCTCTTCTTCTCTCCTTCTTGCTTGTGTGTGCTCTTGAGAGAGGGAGTGTGAGAGTGTGAGGGAGTGAGTGTGTGTGAGAGTGAGGGATTAAGAGGGTGAAGCTCTTCACCATCTCCTCTTCTCTTTTTCTCTTCTCTTCTCTTCTCTTCTCTTGAGCGCGTGGCTATGGAGGATGGAGCTTGGAGATGGAGGAGGTTTGAGGATGCTTGAGCTAGCATCAAGAATCGTGGAGCTACCAGAGTGCAAGAGAGAGGAGGGTACTCGATCGATCATCAAGGTAAGCTCACTACACTCGTAGGATCGACGGCACATCGGCTAGGTGAGAGATAGCCATTAGAGCTCGCTTGGAATGCTTGAAACAATAAGCGGTCCGTGGGTCTTGGCGGTTGAGCAAAAGCTCCCACAGTTGGGTCGATCCAGAAGGTCCTCTGCTCTGGCTCTGATTCAGAGCTCTTGTTGAGACTTGGGGTTGTTGATTCCAGTTGGTAGGATTCCACTGTTGTTGAGTCACCATTGGATGGATTGTTTGAGGCCACTGTTATTGTGGTTGAACCATCATCTGAGGCACTGTCGTCTGTGGTGACCACACTAGATTAGGTGCAATATACTGCGACACTGTCAGCATTTGGGGATAGGGTTAGGGAACTATCCCTGGGACTGCATTTGATGGGTATACCATTCCAGGCATATGAGGGGATAAGACTCCTCTTCCTGGAGTCATTGACAGCCTTGCTTCAACTTCGTCATACAATCTTGCACCTTCCACTGCAGTTTGCAGATTGTCCGGTCTTCTCAATTCCAGAACTTGCGAACTTCTGGTTATAGGCCCTGAGAAACACTCCTTTTTGTATTCATTCATCCAAATGATGGTTGGTCCATCTCTTCAGGATGGATTCCATTCGCGAGACATAAGCTTCTACTCTTTCTCTAGAGGACTGACTTAGATTCATGAACTCCTCTCGCATCCGCTCTTCAAAACCTTCATGCCTGAATTTAGTGAGGAAGGCCAACTTTAGGTCGTCCCATGTGCCAAAAGTTCCTGCTGCTTGTCTCTCATACCACTGAAACACCGCGCCCTTGAAAGTGGCGGGGAAGATTGCTCACCAATGCTCAAGGGTTCTGGCATTGTTAGCCACACATGCTACCATGAACTCTGCTACATGAAGATCAGGGTCTTCATTGTACTCTCCCTTAAAAACTGACAATGGGACTACATTTGCTAGCATGTCATCAATATTTCCAGGACCAATCTGACTAGAAAGGGGACCTTGAGTCGCCATGGAGACTTTTGTAAAGAGTGCTTTTATGGCGTCAAAGAAAGCTTCTACTGGGGAGCTCATTCTCAACTTTGATTTTTGCATTCTCTCTTCTCACGTACCTCTGGACTCGTTCTAATGCTTGCCTCTTTATTGCATCATTCATTAGGGGCTTGGCTTCAACCAGTTGGTCTAGACTCAACAGGATAGTATCAAAGAGGGCTTCAGTCTCTGATAGATTCTCTAGCCAACATCTCCTCTACTTCCTTCTTCTCAACATCTCTGAATTCAACTTTCAACCCACTACAAAGGGGAAGATATTCTGTTCTGAAAGTATTAAAACTCATTCTTCTTAGGATCATTGTTGCGTCATTATAATAATGCCAGCTTCTGAGGGTTTCAATAGTGTATGTTGTGAAAAACACTCTGTCTACCGACTTCCAGTGGGTTGCTAATTGAACAAATAGAAGATTATCAGTGCACCAAGCATCCCATGTATCTTGTTGTTGAGCATCCATGAACAAATTCCAACTCTTTTTCTTCTTGTCTTCATGAACCTCCACAGACCAAGACTCCTGAAGCTTCTTCACAATCTTCCACTTGATGACGTCTGTAAACTTCTCAATGAATGCCAAATCTTCCATGGATGGTCATTCTCTCTGTTTTTTCTCTTCAATTTGTTCCCAAACAATTTGCCACTAAGATGCAAGTTTCTGCTGCTTCAACAGGAAGAGGAAACAATCCACCACATAGGGCATGCATCATGATGGTGATATGTTTCCGCCATTGTGGGATGAACTTCTTGTGGAAAGTTCTTTGATAATGAGAAATTCCAACTCTTCAGTGGAAGAAGGAACTTTACAAACATCCATTGAATTCTCATCTTCTTGGAAATGTCATTTCCTTCATTTTCAGCCTCTTGTGATGCTTGTTGATGGCAAGTTTCCTCGGCTGCGCACCAAAAACATGGTGCCCCAAGAGGAACACCAAGGAAAAGGGAATTATCTTGCAAGAAAATCTATCTTATAACATCAAAAAGCTTTTATTTCATTCTTCTGATCATCAAAACAAAGAAAACAACGATTCTTCACACATCATCATAGTAGATTTCTCCCACAGATTTGATAAAATCAACCATAATCTTCAACATCTTCATAAAATTCCAAATAACATAAGGAAATACACCATCTTTTAATGGAAATAAATCACATATTATTCATCTTCAATGTCTTCATAGTTCTCTCTCTCAATCTCTCATATACAATTACACTGTTTTGATAGAATTGACCATCTCTGACTCTCTTAAGTCTTCTCTTAAGTCTTAGTCTTCTCTTAAGTCTTCAGCACTGTTTCTTCCACTTGTTTTAGCTCTTTTGAACTTAGATTCATCATTTCCAAATTTTAGGAAACTTTTCCAAAGTCACACGTATATTCTACAGAACATCTACAGAAGGTCTACAGAACAGTTACAGTACAGCACCAGAACAGCTATAGTACAGTTACAATACAAAGACAGAGCAGAGACAGAGGCTCTACAGAAGGTCTACAGAGGGTCATCAGAACCTCATAACTCATACTCAAACCATTCCAAACTATAAAAAACTATTCAATAAGCTTTCAAAAGATCTCAATCTTCATCAATCATCAATCCATGCTTCATACAGAAGACAATCAGAACAAAATAGAAGCTATACAGAACCAATCACAACCTCAACAGAACATCACATAACCTCATATCTCCACTGAGAATCATCATGAAATTCTAAAACATAATCAATATCATCCAAAAACTCTCAAATACTTCCATTAACAATCATACATCACTCTAGATCCATCAAAAATCAATCATTCAGTCCTCAAAAAGAACAAAAATCACTCAAAAATTCAATCTTTTTGCACTCTCAACACTCCATCTCTCTTCTTGTCTCTTGAGTGAGCTTCTCCTTGTGCATTTTTGTGTGTGTTTGATGCAGCATCTTGATCAAGTCCCCCCACCACGTGATTCTTTGACATTTATGTGCATGAGTCCTCGCTCTGTCTTGTAGGCACTTCTTTTTTGCGGCTTGGAATCCGCCCGTATTTGTTCTATTTCATGTCCCTCCATGTCATATTATACCAAATCCATATCACCCTCACTTCCATCATTGAAGGGTTGGCAGTCTTTGTACTCGTCGTCAGAGTCCCCTGTGCCAGACTACTCATCGTCTCATAGGGCTTGGTACATCTCTTGTCGTCGATCCGGGACTAAGGCCCAGTTGTACATAAGGTTCAAGTCATGCACCCTGGTCCATTGCCACTTGGATTTGCCTAAGAGATCTTGGAGTGGTTTGAGGTTTTCTACTAAATTGTCAGCCAGCTTGTTTGTTAAGTATTCCAGGGCCTCCTGGAGTTCTCTCTTGTTGCCTGGCACTTGGAAGGTGACGAGCTTAGGTCTCCCAAGAAGGGTTCCTTCCATCATCCCTTTGGTTTCCATGGCAATCAGTCATCTCAGACCCAGCCATGCAATCATCAATCACACCCCACTTAGGTTAACATCCAAAACCACATTAATAAACAGTGGAACGCACAACAACTTGCTTCAAGGCATTGCAATCCCATTGCATGCACAACCAGAATTTAACTTGGATGTATCAAAACACTTTTACAACCTTTTCAGACAACCAAGCATTACTTGGGTCAACAATCCATCTTTAACAAGATCAACCTTCATTAAAACCATTTCAATAGTTCCAAGCAACATGCTTAGCATGAATCAACTACCCTAAAGTTTGCTCTCCCCCTTGGGTTAGGGCTTATACCCCGTTGACCCCAAATTATCACTACCTTAGGTTTCCCTATACTATAGTCAAATAGTTCCTGGACAATCCTGTCGTCCTAAACTTGGTAGGTCAATTTGCTTTCTTGGCAATTCACAACTACCCTAAATCCATAGGTCTAATGGACTATATCTTGGACTCAACCTAAGGTCCCCTTTGTCTTGTGCAACCCTCGACGGTAGTGACTTACTTGACAATCTGTCTAGTTTATTGAGTTTCACAACCATAGAGCCTTTGATGGACAACCCTTTGTTGGAAAAGAAACAACTAAGTCCTTGGAGTTGGGTTCTTAGGTTTTCAAGGTATGGCAATAAACCCTACGCAGTGTATGTTAATAAAAGGCCTATTTAACTCTCAATGAAATATAAATCAAGATTACCTTATATCTTCCTAATGCAATTGTGATACCTTCCTTTTCTGTCATTGCAACCCCTAGTGCACCCTTATCTTTCCATTCCCAATGTATGCAATGTAACTTGAGTATCCTCCTTGCTAAAATAGACAAACAAAAGACCTAGTTTGATACCTACCTGTTAAGCAATGATCCTTCAAGAAAGGTGACCTCCTATTGCTATATTTGATCAAAGGCCATAAATAAAAACTTAAACTCCAAGGCCTTGGACCTATCACGTTCTATCATTTGTAGATATGCGGAGCTTTTAGAGAGCGAGCCTTCAAGTCCGTTACACACTTTAGTAAACACGACCCTTCATCTTTGGCTTGTCTCTCTCTTCCTCCGTTGTGTACAAGGTGCTAGAGTGGAAGAAGGACACCCCTTTCCTTCTCTCTTCCCCTCTTCTTAACACACCACACCCTACTCTAATCCAGATTGCTAGTCACATACTTACTTTAATGATTGGAAGCACGTAGCCAAAAATTCATACCTTGCTGATTGAGGTGACAATTACTGCTTCTCTCTCTCTCTCTTCCTCTTCTTCTTCTCTTCTCCTCATCCTTTCTCTCTCTTCCTCTACTTCTCTTCTCCCTCCTCTTCTCCTTCTCTTCTCCTTCTCTTCTCCCTCCTCTTCTCCCTCTTCTCCTTCTCTCTCCCTCTTCCTTCCCTTCTTCTTCTTCTCTTCTCCTCCTTCCTCTCCCTTCCTCTTCTTCTCTTCTCCCTTCTCTTCTCCCTCTTCTCCTTCTCTCTCTCCCTCTTCCTCTCCCTCTTCTTCTTCTCTTCTCCTCCTTCTTCCTCTCCCTTCCTCTTCTTCTCTTCTCCTCCTTCTTCCTCTACCTTCCTCTTCTTCTCTTCTCCCTCTTCTCCTTCTCTTCTCCCTCTTCTCCTTCTTCTCTCCTTCTCATAATGTTGCGATTAAGACAACTGTTGCAATAATTATTACAAGTAGCACCGACCATCTCAAACTGCTCCTGGAGTCGTTGCCTAACCTGCCGCCTCTGCATGCCATCTCTCTCTCTTTCTACACTCTATTCACGGGGGCGGGGGGGGGGGGGGGATGGGGCAGCTTGCCTGGCGACGAGGAGGGGGGGCACTTGTTCGTCACAACCAGGGGGCGGCACCTGCACAGAAGACAGAGGGGGGGAACCGTGCTGCAGTAGGGAGGGGGAGAGCTCCCTCTTATAGGAGGGGGAGGAGGTGGGTGGCATGTCCAACCCTCCCACTTAGGGGGGCTGCATGCCCCCCCCATCACCACCACTCCCTCTCTCTCTCTCCCCGACGTGCTGTCGGCGGGGAGAGAGAGGGGGAGTTAAAAAAATTTGAACTGATAGTAACTCTTTTTTTTTAAATTTAAGGGGGGGGGAGTTCCTATGGAGGAGGCCCCGGGGAGCATGGGGGTCATCGGGGGGGGGGGGGGGAGGGACATTACAAGAGTAGTAGGCTACATCAAGTTGAGGGCTATTATAGTCAAGCAACATCATATTCAATGTGTTCCATTAGTGAAGACATCTTTCATGGCTATCTAGATAGGGTAATAGTTTCCATTTTCTCATAATGGAAATCTAAATTTTATCTCTCTTCAACATTCTCTCTCATTCTCTAGCCCATTGTCCTCCTTCCACCGTAATTTCTAGTAAATTCAACCATTGGAGATGGAGATTTTGAAAACTGTATGCTGTAAACCCTACTTTATAATAGAAATTAGGGTTTGAGCACCTTGGGAAACGTACTTAGAAATTGAAGGCCTAGAGACTTGATTTTTAATCATTTTGGGGTGAATTTAAGAGATTCAAGTGACCATTAAGGTAGCAAAACTTTGGGGCTAAATTTCTCACCCAAGGAGCACAAGCAAACTAAGGGGCAAGTGGGTTAGAAGGCTAGTTGGATACTGTAAGGGGCACTGATTTTAGGGCCATGAGGCTCTCCATTATCTATGATTAAGTGGTAAATTGTGCATTTTAGTTTATGTGCTTAATTGCTTATTGTAATTATTGGTTATTATCACTCTCTCTAAGAAGGAAGGCCAGTTTCATGGTTCCATTGCCAAGGACCATCAACTCCCTTGAGTTGGTGGGTCCGAGGAATGTGTTCTTTGCTCTAGTTTTTGGAATTGTGTTCCACCAAGCATTTACAACAAGAATGCATTCTTACAGTGAGATGCAATTAGTTAGTGATGGCACATTTCATTTTCAAGATGCACATAATGAAGGGGAGAATGCAATGCCTAATCTTAGAACATGCTTACTGTCAAGATTGTGGGAGAGAAGGAAGGAGTCTCACTTGTAGCTTTCTTGCTTGCACAATGGGGGAATACACACAAGGGTGGAGGCTGAAAACAGTTTTCCTCTTCTTAGTTTGTATAAGCCAAAAAGAACTCTCATATAAAGAAATAGAAGAACCCTATATATGGGTCTCAAACCAAAGACAACTAACTAAGGTGGCATACTAACTGAGCCACGAACTAGATTAGATAAGGATAGCTGCCATCTAGCTATTATTCATGGGCAGTGTACCAACCGCATCTGCAACTAACACGTCGGTGACATAAATGCACAACGGTCACCTTGGCATATCACGAGTGGAGCTCGATATCTCAACACTCCCCCTGGAGCTCAATCCCAATTCCTGCACACCAAGCAGGTCTCTGAACTTGCGCAGCTTCTCTACACCCAATGCCTTCGTGAATATGTCAGCTACCTGATCCTTTGTGCTGACATAAACTAGATCAATAAGACCTAGTAAAACCCTCTCTCGCACATAGCGATAATGCACCTCAATGTGCTTTGTTCTAGCATGATAGACTGGGTTATTTGCCAAGTGTATACTACTCATGTTGTCACAATAAATGATAACTGGCCCATCTGTAGGCTGATGCATATCATAAAGTAGCTTATACAACCAAGCTACCTCACATGCAGCCATTGCTGTGCCCCTGTACTTAGCATCTGTGCTAGATAAGGCAACTGTAGGCTGTTTCTTGCTGTTCCAAGTGATTGCAGCACTCCCAAAAGAGAACACATATCCACTGGTAGATCGTCTATCAGAAATGCTACCAGCACAATCAGCATCAGTGTATCCATGCAACTGTATCTGAACCCCAGTCTCATAAAATAGTCATATAAATCAAGCTTCCTACTATGCGTCTGTACATAGTAGGGTCTTCCAGAAGCTCACCTGCATTTGTGCTCAGCTTCACATTCTGCTCCAAAGGAACTGAAATAGGCTTATAGCCTGTCATCCCATATTTGGACAGCATGTCCAATTCATACTGCCTCTGCAAGAGCTGTATCCCACTTGTTGGTGATCTAATCACCTCAATGCCCAAGAAATAACGCAGCTCTCCCAAATCCTTCATCTCAAACTTCTGCTTCAATAGCATTTTCACATGAAGGATATCTTCATCACTGTCACCTGTCATAATCAAATCATCAACATAAATGACAAGTAGCATAATACCTTTCTCTGTTTTTCTTACATAAAGTGAGAAATCTGCCTTGGAAATCTGAAAGCTAATAGTGACAAGATACTGTCCTATCTTGTCAGACCATGCTCTAGGTGCTTGCTTCAAGCCATACAAGACTTTCTTCAACCTGCAAACAAACTCAGGATGAACAGCATGCACATAACCTGGTGGCTGCTCCATATAGACCTCTCCTTACAAATCACCATGCAAGAAGGCATTCTTTACATCCATCTGATGTAAAGACCATCCCTTTGATGCAGCCATAGCAATGACTGCTCTTACGGTTGCCATCCTTGCAACCGGACTGAATGTTTCTTCATAGTCAATGCCATATGTTTGTGCATACCCCTTGACTACTAATCTTGCCTTGTATCTGTTCACAGAACCATCTGCATTGTGCTTCACCTTATAAACCCACTTACAGCCAATTGCATTCTTACCTTTAGGCAAAGGTACCAATTCCCATGTAGCATTTGCTTCCAAGGCATCCATTTCTTCATCCATGGCTTTCTCCCATTTTTCTTTTCCTGTGGCTTGCTCAAAAGAAGTGGGTTCTGGTTATTGTATCACTTTGACCATATATGCATAGTGAATGGCTGTAAATCCATCATATTTCAGCCTATCCACAGGATGCCTAGCTCTCGTAGACCTGCGCAAAGTAGGTTCACTCCCAGATGCTCTCAAAACATCCCTGGTCTTCCTTACTCTAGGTGTAACAATAGAAGGAATACCCAACTCATCATCAATGCTCTGTTCTGAGCCACTGGATTCACCATCCACATAAGAGTGACCTGCATTCACATCAAACATGGGCTGATCAACCTTCTCTTTTCCTTTTCGTGATACCTGCATACCACTATCTGCATTGCTTTGAGAAGATTCTCCTGATCTCAATCTGCCTGTCCATGGCGAAGAATGTGAACCACTACTAGAGCACGCTCCAGGTCCACTAATATTTTGTGACTGCTACTGTGAATTCTGTGCATCTACATCATCAATCACATTTACTGGTTTATACCAGCTACTCATCTCATCAAAAACAACATCTCTGCTCACTGTAAACTTACGAGTAGAAGGGTTATAGCATTTATACCCTTTTTGCTGCAGAGAGTAACCAATAAAGATGCACTTCTCAGCTTTTGGATCCAACTTGGATCTCAACTCATCTGGCACATGTACATAGGCAATGCAACCAAAAATTTTCAAATGAGAAATATCTGGTTTCCTACTAGTATACCTCTCCTCTGGAGTCATTCCATGTATTGCTGCAGTGGGAGTCATGTTCATTATGTAGACTGCTGTAGCAACTGCTTCAGCCCAATAAAAATCTCGCAAGTCTTTTTCATTGAGCATGGCACGAGATACCTCTCCAATATGCCTGTTTTTCCTTTATGCAATTCCATTTTGTTGTGGGGTATGACTGCATGAATATTGTTGCTTTATGCTATGCTCCTGCAGGAACCTTGCAAACTCATTTGAGAGGTACTCTCCCCCTCCATCTGACCTTAGGCATTTTATTTGCAGACCTGTTTCTTTTTCAACTATAGCTTTAAGAGTTTTGAAATGTCCAAAAACTTCACTTTTCTTTTTTATGAAATACACCCAAACTTTTATGCTATAGTCATCAATAAAAGTGACAAAATAATGACAGCCTCCAAGAGATGCAGCTTTAGTAGTCCACACATCAGAGTGGATTAATTCCAATGGCTTCTCACTCTCTTGAATATGTCTAGGAAATGGTTTCCTTGCCTGTTTTCCAAATTGGCAGGCTTCACATACCTTATGCATTTCTGCAACCTTGAATTTAGGCAATCCTGCAACAATATTTTGGGCCTGCATTGATTTAAGTCGCTGTACATTAACATGACCAATGCGTTTATGCCAGATATCAATATCTGCAACTACACCGGTCCCATGTGCAAACATTGCTGCACTCAATTCAGACATGTCTGCATCCAATGTAAACATTCTGCCCTTCTTCTTTCCTTTTGCTATCAAGCGACCTTTATTTTTCATATCCTCAACAAAGCATCCATGAGGATTAAATTTGACCTGCAAGCCATGCTCAACCATTTGACCAACAGAAACCAGATTGTTGGTGATATTCGGGACATGAAATACATCGGACAGGTATTTCTTTTTCCCATCCTGCATAGACAAAGGAAATTTTCCAATCTGCACAATAGGATGTGCAGTATCATCATCAATCTCCACAAATCCTAGTTTTTCCATTTTTCTTGCATCCTCCATCCATTCTGCATGACCTGTCATGTGGTTTGATGCACCTGAGTCAACATACCATACATCGTTGCTTTCTTCTGCACTTGTCATAGAATTATTCATGTGTTGCACCATAAACAAATGCTCATTTCTGTCATCACCCTGTCTACTAGAAGATGCATAATTCCCTTGTTACAGTTTTCCATTCATGATGTCATTCTGCTTTTTATAGCAGTCTTTAGCCATATGACCCATTTTACCACAGTAGTGGCATTCAACATTACTGTTTGCATTTTGGCCTCTTTGCCATCCACCACGACCTCTTTGGCTCCCCCTGCCTCTAGAGTTACCACGTCCTCCTCCATAGGACTGGTTTTCTTGAGTTTGCTGCATATTTTGATTTTTACCACGGCCTCCAAATCGGCCTCCTCTACCTCTGCCTCTACCTCTTCCAGCATTTGAGTAGAAGACAGTTTCTTTTGAAGTTCCTCCTGAAGAAGATGCACCACCATTTCTTTGCTCCTCAGAAATTAGAAGAGCAATCAACTCCTCAAAATCAAGAAATCTTTCACGGACAGAAATGGATGTTCAGAACTGTGCATAATCCTTTCCTAGACCATTCAAGGTCACAGAAACTAAATCATCATCTTCCACTGGCAACCCAATGGAAGCAAGTGCATCTGCAATCTTCTTCACCTTCATGTGGTAGTTATTGATGCTCATATTTTCTCTTTGCACATTATGCAACTCTTGCTTGAGCTGCATTTTCCTGGCTTGCGTATTTGTGCTATACATTTTTGACAAAGTATCCCATGCCTCCTTTGGCGTACTTGCATCCTGAATATGCACAATCATAGAGTCTGAAATACTGATAGACAGCAAGTACATAAACTTTCCTGGCTCTCTCATGCCATGCTTTGAATACTTGCATTTGTTGTTGATTGGGAACATCAGGAAGAACTGGTTCTTCTTCATTTCTTGCAACGAATTCCCAATATCCTTTTCCCATAAGGAAATTCGTCATTCTAAACTTCCATGCTTGGAAGTTGTTCTTATCAAGCTTTTCAGTTACAATCTGTGAAAGAGAATCAGATGCCATTACAGAATACTGCAAAAATTTATGTCACTGCAGAGACACAGCTTCAGCCTCACAAGGGCAAATCTACAAAATTGTAGAACAGTGGCTGCACAGCATAAAACTGGGCCTTTTCCTGAGTGCGTGCAGAAAACTTCCGCCTCTAAAACAGGCCCCGAAATGGCCTCAAATCAAAAAAACAGGGTCCCAAAACAGAAAATGAAAGCAACACTGCTCCTGTTACAAGAACACCGCGAGCTTGGATTGCTTTCTTGAGCTCCTTACCACGAACAAGGCTCTGATACCATGTCAAGATTGTGGGAGAGAAGGTAGGAGTCTCACTTGTAGCTTTCTTGCTTGCACAATGGGGAATACACACAAGGGTGGAGGCTGAAAACAGTTTTCCTCTTCTTAGTTTGTGTAAGCCAAAAAGAACTCTCATACAAAGAAATAGAAGAACCCTATATATGGGTCTCAAACCAAAGACAACTAACTAAGGTGGCATACTAACTGAGCCACAAACTAGAGTAGATAAGGATAGCTATCATCTAGCTATTATTCATGGGCGGTGTACCAACTGCATCTACAACAACTGACACGTCGGTGACATAAATGCACAACGGTCACCCTGGCATATCACGAGTGGAGCTCGATATCTCAACACTTACAACATGGAAATCAAGGGAAAAAATGGTTTTTGAACAAAAAGTAAGTCCTTCAAGGCCACATGATGATAATGACCAGCAAGGAGCTGAAGAATACGATGTCTAGTTTAAGGCTTGGTTGAAGACAATAGTTGACATCTTTGCTCAATTGTCCATACTCAATTGTCCAAAGATCCATTGTTTGATATATTTTTGAATTCTCCCAGAAAGGACAACAAGAGCAAGAAGAGGATACCATCTTCAAAGAAATTTGGTGATACCTTTGGTGGCAATCAATTGGATATGGAGGTAAATTATAATGTCCTCCTTGGATTCTAGGCTACTTAATAGTGAATGCTTTAACATTGAAGTTCCTATAAAGAATCCTAATTGAGGGCTAATGGGTGAGTTGTGTACATTAATCCATTTTTTAATACCATATTTTCCTAGTTACTATGATGGATCACATGGAAACATCAGGTTCCTTCATGGGTGATTCATCATAAGTAGTGCCCTCCTGGGAGAAAGTAGCATTTTATATGGCTTTCATTAGAGTGACCAATGCTTTGCTCATCCATGGTTTCTAACTCAACCTTCATGTCCTCCTGATGATGACATAGACATATTAGGATGTGAGGACTCAAAACTTAACTTTTTGATTGGGGCCTTAAATTAAGTATGACAATACAAGGTCACCTTTTTCAAAGGATTGTTAACATGTTTATTAAACTAGACCTTCCATTAGGCTTTCTCAACAAGCAAGGTGTGAGTTATGGGTAGCCATGTTTTAGTCATTGTTCAAGTTCTGTAAGGCATTGTTTCTCAAGGATTGTTAATATGTTTATCAAACTAGACCTTCCATTAGGCTTTCTTGGCAAAAGCAAGGTGTGGGTTATGAGTAGCCATGTTTTAGTCATTGTTCAAATTCTGTAAGGCATTTGGTCCAACCTTTTGTTCCTTCCTAGTGTTCTTGTACTATGATATAGAGATTAGAGATAAGGAACTTGATTACCATAATCTTGTCAATCCCTATTTTAATTTAAAAGGTGTTGACTCGTTATTATTTTATAGGTTATGCGATAAGCCCAAGTGTATTCAGGAGCTTATTTTCCAAGTTTGATCTAGAAGCTGAGATAGTTTTAATCTATACCTTAACCAAGATTTTGTTAGTTGCTTTTGCTTGGCCATTTTCTTGTGGGTAGTAGGGACTAGACTTTCACTGCAAGACTAGGAATATGCACAAAAGTTGTTAAATAATGTCATGTAGGAAATGAGTTTCTTGGTTGTCTTGCTAGCAATCTCAATGGGGAAGCCAAAGCATGAGATAACCTACTCCAACAAGAACTTAGTCGTGGTTTTGACATCATTCTTTCTAGTAGATTTTTCCTATACCCACTTACTCATGTAATTAGTAGCTATGATAATCTAACATTCTTGCCAGTACTAGAAAATAGGGTTGATGGGTCCCATAAAGTATAGCCCCCACTTTTTGAAGGATTGGGAGGTAATTATAGGGGAAATCTTCATCTTTTCCTTTCTGATGGGAAGCTTAGCTCTTTAACATTCATTGTAGTGTTTGATGAAACATGTTGTGTCTCAAAAGAGAGTGGGCCATCACAACTGATAATGTAGAGCTTTCCTTGTTGTGATGTTTGCATCAAAGTGTCCTCTTGCAATTCCTCCATGTGCTTCATGTAGGGTACCCTTGATTTCATGCTCACAACCATATTTGTTGAGATGGCAAGCTCAACACATGTGGACATGGATGATGGACCGCCTGGTTAGATGGGTCCACACGTCTACACTTAGCACGTCGGTGGTCATTATGACTCTCACATAGCCACTGACTCACTACTTATTATATTCAGGTTGTTACACCTATTTACAGCTGGCATAGTTATAGCGCCAGTCGACTAGTGTAGTCGGTTATGCATTGTTTGACTTAGTAGGCCACTTTCCTTTTATGTTGTATCTTATCTATACTTTGTGTACATTGTAAAGTGTGTGGAAGAAGAAGAAGAAATCAGCAAGAAAACGTTTTGGCCTCCATCTCTCTTCTTGTCTCTTGAGTGAGCTTCTCCTTGTGCATTCTGTGTGTGTTCGGCGCAGCATCTTGAGCAACCCCCTCCACCACGCGATTCTTGACATGGTATCAGAGCCGCACCACTGAGAGAGGCTGATTTCGAAGGTTGAAGCAAAGGGGAAGAAGCAAGGTTCGAGCAAGCAAGCTACGGGTAAGAATCTCTCCCATTCTTCCACTCCTTCTCTTGGATAGTGCCTGTGGAGGCACCGGAAGCAGGGCAGAGTAAAAATCTCAGATTGCAGTGAGATTTGGTGTGCGCGAAGAGCGCTGTGTATTCTACAGATATGCCCTTTAGGGCTTTCCCGCAGAGATTTTGGGCATTTGAGGCCGTTTCAGGGCCCGTTTTAGAGCCGCAAGGTTGCGGACAACAGTTTCGGGGTACACTGTGACTTCGACTGTATTGACCGAACGTGGGTGCGTAGGTCACAGATTTCAGATCTGTAAGTTCAAAGGTATTTATCAGTGAGTAAACACAACGTTTATCTGCAAACTGGTTGCAGATTGCATGTATTGTTGAGCAGACAGTAAAAAAGGCTGTCTGGTGTATTGCTGTGCACTACAGGTCAAGGGTTGCAGAAGATTTGCTTGCTGTTTGGTATTAGTTTTGTGATAATGGCAGAGAACAGTGGAAGCCCCATCATTGAGAAGCTCGACAAGAACAACTACCCATCATGGAAGTTTCATGTCACGAACTTCCTTATTGGAAAAGGCCTCTACGAGTTCGTTTCAGGTGAAGAAAAGGAGCCGGAGGTGAGTGATCCTCCAACTGTAGAAGAGACAAAGGCACGAAAGGAATGGAATGCAAAAGACAAGAAGGTCATGTATTGGTTGTCTGCAGTAATTGACAATAACATGCTGGGACACATTAGAAATGCAGAGAATGCATATGCAGCTTGGACCATACTTGAAAGTATGTTTTCTGTAAATACAAAGGCACGAAAGATTCAACTCAAGCAAGAGTTGAATACATTGAAGAAAGGGAAGATGTCTATCAATGAGTATGCACTGAAGGTAAGAAGCATTGCAGATGCATTGGCAGCGATTGATGCAATGCCCGATGATGATGATTTGGTGTCGTCTACCTTGGGTGGACTTAACAATGAAAAGGCTTGGAAGTCTTTTGTAACTTCCGTATATGTCAGAAAGCCATTTCCAGATTTCGATGAATTGGTCTCCCTTATGATCACTGAAGAGATCAACATGCAGAGTGAGACATCTGAAAGAAGTGGTGAACAGGTCCAAGCTTTCTACTCCAGTTCAGGAAGGGGACGTGGCAGGTTCTCTTCAAGAGGCCGTGGTACAGGACGTGGTAGTGACAACCAGCAAAACAGATTGAATCAGCAATTTGGTGATATGCAGGTTTCAGGAGGTCGTGGTAACTTTAGAGGCAGGGGTAGCTTTAGAGGAAGAGGTGGATGGCAGAACAGAGGTTCTAACAACTCTAGTATTGTGTGCCACTACTGTGGCAAAACAGGTCATATTGCAGCCCAATGTTATGCTAAGAGAGATGATATCCGCAGTGGTAAGTTGCAGCAAGGAAACTATGCATCATCTTCACGACAGAATGAAGACAAAAATGAACGTCTGTTTGTTATGCAGCATATGCTGAATGCTGTTACAGGAAAGGGAACACATGAAGATGTTTGGTATGTCGATTCAGGTGCATCCAATCATATGACCAGCCATGGAGAATGGTTTGGAGAGATGCAGGATTTGCAGAATGCAGGTTACGTGCAGACGGGTGATGACTCATACCACCCAATTTCACACATTGGAAAAGTTCCCTTGTCCTTGCATGATGGTAAGACAAAGAGTCTTTCAGATGTATTACATGTACCATCTATTACAAAGAACTTGGTGTCAGTCGGTCAAATGGTAGAGCAAGGGCTGCAAGTCAGATTTAATGCAAAGGGCTCCTTTGTAGAAGACTTCAATGACAAGTGCAGGTTGGTAGCAAAGGGAAGTAGAGTTGGACGTATGTTCACTCTAGATGCTCGAATTCCTACTATGAATGCTGCTATATATGCCAAAGGAAAAGGTGTTGTTGCAGACATTGAAATTTGGCACAAACGCATTGGACATGCAAATGTACAAAGGCTGAAATTAATGCAGTCCAAAGGGTTGGTTACAGGTTTGCCTACATTTAAAGTTGCAGAATTTCAGAAGGTATGTGAAGCATGTCAGTTTGGTAAGCAGGCAAGACAACCCTTTTCACATGACAGAGATGTAAGCAGAAATATCCTTGATGTTGTTCATACAGACATTTGGGGGCCTACACAAAATGTATCTCTTGGAGGCAGTTCATACTTTGTCACATTCATTGATGATTGTTCTAGAAAGCTGTGGGTATATTTTATGAAGGAAAAGAGTGAAGCTTTTAAGCACTTTAGAACTTTCAAGGCTGCAGTTGAAAGAGAAACAGGCTTGAAAGTAAAGTGCCTGAGGTCAGATGGAGGGGGAGAGTACCTCTCAAATGAGTTCAGTGATTTTCTGAGGTCTCATGGGATAAAGAGACAGTTCACATGCAGGTATACCCCACAGCAAAATGGGGTTGCAGAAAGGAAAAACAGGCATATTGCAGAAGTTGCACGCGCCTTGATGGCTGAAAAGAATATGCCTAAGCATTTTTGGTCTGAGGCTATTCATACTGCTGTTTATATTATGAACAGAACTCCCACAGCTACAATTCATGGTATGACCCCAGAAGAATGTTTTACAGGTAAGAAGCCTGATGTTTCACACTTGAAAGTATTTGGCTGCATTGCGTATGTTCATGTGCCAGATGAGTTGCGGAAGAAACTGGATCCAAAGGCTGAAAAGTGTGTCTTTATTGGATACTCTTTAGAGCAGAAAGGGTATCGCTGTTACAACCCTGTCACATGTAAGTTCAGAGTGAGCAAGGATGTCATCTTTGATGAAATGAGCAGTTGGTATGCATCTAGTGGTGATGCATTGGATGATGATGATGATCATGACACTCATGTGCAGGCTGAAAAGCAAGAATCACGAACTCTTAGTGGACCAGAGACATCATCTAGTAGTCCTTGGTCTGGGAGACTAAGGAGTACCTCTACATCTTCGAGTGCATCTAGTAGCACTACAGGTAAAGACAAAGGAAAGAATAAAGTGTCAGAAGGCATTGATGCAGTTCTTGATGGAGACTCCAGTGGCTCAGAGAGCTTGGATGATGAGCTTGGCATTCCTTCAATGAGGACTCCAGGTGTGCAGATAGCACGTGTTAATGCAAAGACTCCATTGAGTGATCCAGTGGTACACAGGTCTAGCAGGGTGAGATACCCTATTAAAAGATTTGGTTTTGAGGGTTATGCAGCTCACCATTATGCTTATATGGTGAAACTAGTTGAGGATGTTGAGCCCACATGTTTTGAGGAGGCTGTTGGTCATGCTCATTGGGATGCAGCAATGGATGAGGAGATGGCTGCATTAGAGGCCAATAAGACTTGGGATCTAGTATCATTGCCAAAGGGAAAGAAAGCTATTGGATGTAAGTGGGTTTATAAGATTAAGCACAATGCAGATGTTTCTATTAGTAGGTACAAAGCTAGACTGGTTGCAAAAGGCTATGCCCAGACATATGGCATAGATTATGATGAAACCTTCAGTCCAGTTGCTAGGATGGCAACTGTCAGATGTGTGATTGCTTTGGCAGCAGCCAAAGGTTGGAGGTTGCAGCAAATGGATGTAAAGAATGCCTTCTTGCATGGTGATTTGCAGGAAGAAGTGTATATGGATCAGCCAGCAGGTTATGAAGATTTAGAGCATCCCACGTATGTGTGCAGGTTGAAGAAGGCACTCTATGGGCTCAAGCAAGCACCAAGAGCATGGTCTGACAAGATCAGAGAGTATCTTTGTTAGATATGATCAATGCCCCACCCTCATTAGGTGCTACCAATGATCCATGGTGCTCAAAGTTGTAAGGCCCCCATTATGAGGAGAAGCCAAATGTGAGCCCGGACATTGGTTGAGTCCTGACTTGTATATCAGATGAGGTCTATGTGACCGGATGGCAAAAAGGTGACTGTTGTGGGTCTAATCTTTGGGTTAGACGGAGTGGTTAAGCTGGTAGCAACTCGAGGCACATTGCATTGAGTTGCGTGGTAAGGGAGTTAAAAGGGGCCCCTATTGTGGGGTCCGGGGGCCGCGGAAGCGGCCCCTGGCTGGGGGGTCCCAGGGGGGCCAGCGGCCCCCCTGGCGGGGGTCCGGGGGCAGCGCCCCCGGCCCGATGGTAAAGGGAATATTCCCTGGAATATTCCCTGGCCGACTAGTGGAGGCTCATATGGTAGGTCGGTCAGCAGGCCGACCTAACGACCTTCGCGGGCTATAAAAGCTAAACCCCTTCGCAGCCATCTGACACTTATCTTTCACCCAGACAGAGTTGTTGTTCCAGCTAGCCTTAAGCTCTTCACCTATCTTCTGTCTAGATCGCCATCTAAGCTTCACACAGTGGAAGCGCACGGGTGGACAGAGCCATCTTTGTATCAGTTGTTTGGAGTTAAAGAATTTTACTGATTCTTCTCTTATCTGTTGTGTACTCTCTATCTCTTTCTCAGATTCTGTTCGCTGCGCCGTGTAATATTTTACATGGTATCAGAGCCCAGGGGGCTCTAGAGATCGGAGAGCGTGCAAGAGGCAAAGGCTTCAACAGCAAAGAGAAACGATGTCGACTCCGGGAAGCAGTTCTGGCGCATCAGGAAGCGGTGCAGGAGGTGGTGCTGCTGTACCGGCTATTCAAACACTGAGGATTCGTCCACCAACCTTCAGCGAAGGCAAGTTAGATGGGACTGACGCAGAACCACAGCCTACCCCCGACCCATCAAATCCTAGTGTGATGATTCCTCCGAATGCAGATCTTCTACGAGCTTGGAAACGAAGGAATGCAGATGCATTGTGTGCCTTAGTTACAAGCTGTTCTGACAGTGTTTTGACTCTGATTCAGCATACAACCAAAGCGTCAGAGGCTTGGAATGTACTAAGGAGTCAGTATGAAACACGAAACCAAACAAGGATTCAAAACTTGGAGAATCAACTAGCAGCGGAGAAGTTTGCTGAAGGAGAGACGGTTGAAGCATTCATCACTCGGATTAAGAATCTGCGCGACCAGATGGCTGGCGCTGGGATACAAAAGACTAGCGAAGAGCTAGCTCGGAGGTGTCTTCGGATTTGTCCACAAAAGTTTGATGGACTAGTAACTGCCCTTAATACTCAGGTGAGACCTCAAGCTTTGACTTTTGAGGAGTTTTGTGCATTATTAATGGAGGAGGAGTTGAGGCTGAAAGCCCGAGAAGGAAGCAACAATGGAGATGCTGCATTCTCTGCCAATGCAAAAGGCAAAGGTGTTTCCTCCACCAAAAATGATGGTGACAAAAAGAAAAAGGGCGGCAAGAAGAAGTTTCAAGGAGAGTGCTTCTACTGTAAGAAGAAAGGACATGCAATTGCAGATTGTCGTGTCAAGAAGGCAGATGAAAAGAATGGTACCCTTAAAACTAAAGGGAAAGAGACAGCCAATACGGCTGAAGCAGAGTTGGAATTATTCATGGCGACCATTGAGGAAGTGTGCTCCTCGGCGCAAGAAGAATCTACCACTGACTCTTGGGTGTTGGATAGTGGGGCCTCCCGTCACATGACCAACAAGAAAGGTCTATACAGTTCTATGCAGCCTCTACAAGAATCCATCACTGTGACGGTTGGAAATGATGCTAAATGCCCTGCTGCGGGCACAGGTACTATTTCTTTTGTTGCTGCAAATGGTGAAGTCAAAAAGCTTTCAAATGTGTTGTATGTTCCCGAAATCAGGAGAAATCTCTTATCAGTTGCTGCCATAACTGATCTTGGTCATGAAGTGAGGTTCAAGAAGACAGGTGCAGAAATAATTGATAGTGCTGGCACAATTGTTGGCAAAGGAGAAAGAAGGAACAACCTGTATGAGCTAAGTGCTCTTACAGCCACCGCTGGAGTGGGCACAAGTAAGCTTTGGCATGAAAGGTTTGGACACATCGGATTTGCAGTATTGAAGGAGATGCAAAAGCAAGGTATGGTTGCTCACCTACCTACAATAACTGAATTGAAGGAACCATGTGAAGCTTGTATGATGGGCAAGCAACAGAGAAAGGCATTTCCACAAGAAAGCAAGAATAGAGCACATGCTCCTCTAGAGTTGGTGCATGCTGACTTGTGTGGTAAGATGCCTACACAGGCCTTGGGGGGATCTTCTTATTTTATGTTGATTGTCGATGACTACAGTAGGAAGATGTGGGTGTACTTCCTTCGTGATAAGGCTCAAGCTTTTGGTAAGTTTAAAGAATGGCTAATACTTGTTGAGAATGAAACAGGGAAAAGTGTGAAGAAATTTAGAACAGATGGTGGTGGTGAGTTCAACTCAAAGGAGTTTGAAGGCTTTTGCAAGAGCAAAGGGATCAAGCGTCAATTGACGACGCCTCACACACCTCAGCAGAATGGTGTTGTGGAACGCAGGAATCGTACCATTGTGGAGATGGCAAGATGCATGCTAAAGGGCAAGGGATTGCCTAACCATTTTTGGGCTGAAGCTGTTAATACTGCAGTCTACATTCTAAATCGGAGCTACACAAAGGCTCTCAAGGGAAAAACACCTCATGAGGCTTACACTGGTAAGAAACCATCTGTTTCACATTTCAGAATTTTTGGATGTGAATGTTATGCACATGTTCCAGATGAGAAGAGAAACAAGTTACAACCAAAAAGCAAAAAATGTATCTTCTTGGGTTATAGTGATGAGCAGAAGGCTTACAAGTTATATGACCAAGAGGCAAAGAAGATCATCGCGAGCCGTGATGTGGTGTTCAAGGAGGAGCCGCATACAGTGGAGGAGGAGAAGGCAAGGTCTTCCACTTTATCATCAAGCGAAGAAGTAGTCCACTATGAACCTGTCCCGAGAGCTATCCCTATCCTTAAGGAGGAGGAAGCATCATCTTCAGATGATGAGGAAAAAGTTCACCAACCTGACATCACCCCACCGGAAAAGCCATTGCCGCGCTGGGTGAAGCAGCTCTATGACCACAATAATCCTATGCCTGCATCTGTTGAGGAGAAGGCAGACGGACCAAGGAGGTCTCAGAGAATAGAGGAGCAAAGGAGGGCTTCTGCTCACATAGTCAACATGGCCTTGATGGTTGAGATTATGAGAGAAGTAAAGGAGCCAACTGACTTAGAAGAAGCACTTGCAGATCCATCATGGAAGGCTGCTATGCAGGCGGAGTATGACAGCATAATGAAGAATGACACTTGGGAGCTAGTGGATCGGCCAGCAAAGCGGAAGATTATTGGCACCAAGTGGATCTGGAAGGTAAAGTACAAGGCTGATGGTACCTTAGAAAAGTACAAAGCTAGACTGGTTGCCCAAGGATTTTCACAAGTTGAAGGGTTTGATTTTCAAGAGTCATTTGCCCCAACTGCCAGAATGACCACTATTCGCACGGTACTTGCAGTGGCTGCCCACAAGAAGTGGCCAGTGTACCAAATGGATGTTAAGTCAGCGTTCTTAAATGGTGACCTCAAGGAGGAGGTGTACGTGGCTCAGCCACCAGGGTTTGAGGCCCCCCATTCTGAGAACAAAGTGTGTAAACTGAAGAAGGCATTGTATGGGCTGAAACAAGCCCCCAGAGCATGGTACCAGCGGATAGATAGGTTCTTTTTAAACCTAAACTTCAAAAGATGTGCCTCAGATGCTAACTTGTATGTTTACAGGGATGGTAAAAAGTCTGTAGTGATTGTCCTATATGTGGACGACCTTCTTATTACAGGTGACTATGAAGATATGATCAACCAAACTCGAAAGGCTTTGAGTTTTGAGTTTGAAATGACAGACTTGGGCTTGCTGCACTATTGTTTGGGGATTGAAGTCTGGCAAGAGCCAGGAAAGATCTTCATCTCTCAGAAGAAGTATGCATGGGAGATCTTGAAGGCATTTGGCATGACCGAGTGCAAGGAGATAGCTACACCTATGGAGGTGAATGTAAAGTTATCCGTTGAGGATACATCAGCACTAGCAGACATTGGGAGGTATAGGAGGTTGGTCGGCAGTCTAATCTACTTGTGTAACACCAGACCAGATATCAGTTTTGCTGTTGGTGTTTTGAGCAGGTTCTCAAACAAACCTCATGAGAGTCATTGGAAGGCTGGGATGCGGGTGCTCAGATACTTGAAGAAAACTCTTGACTATGGTATCACATACAGTTTCGAAACTTCTCTTGTGGGGAACTGTGACTCAGATTGGGCAGGAGACATTGATTCCAGGAAGTCAGTTTCTGGTTATTGTTTCTCTTTGGGTTCAGGAATTTTCTCTTGGATTAGTAAGAAGCAACCAACAGTGGCATTGTCTTCTACCGAAGCAGAGTACAAGGCAGCTTGTTTTGCTGCATGTGAGGCCGTATGGTTGAGAAGGATTCTATGGCATATGGGAGTGCAGGATGAAGAACCAACTGTGCTGAGATGTGACAATCAGAGTTGCATCGCCATTGCCAAAAATCCAGTGTTTCATGCACGCACCAAACATATAGAGATCCAGTATCACTATGTGCGTGATTTGATGGAGGATGGGATAGTGGAATTGGTCTACTGTCCAACAGAGGAGAATGGAGCAGATATCTTCACCAAAGCACTTACGAAGGATCTGCTTCAAGTTCATCTTCAGAGACTCGGCATTGGGCCGAGGAGATAGTTCACCTATAGGTGGACATTGAGGGGGGGTGTTAGATATGATCAATGCCCCACCCTCATTAGGTGCTACCAATGATCCATGGTGCTCAAAGTTGTAAGGCCCCCATTATGAGGAGAAGCCAAATGTGAGCCCGGACATTGGTTGAGTCCTGACTTGTATATCAGATGAGGTCTATGTGACCGGATGGCAAAAAGGTGACTGTTGTGGGTCTAATCTTTGGGTTAGACGGACTAGTGGAGGCTCATATGGTAGGTCGGTCAGCAGGCCGACCTAACGACCTTCGCGGGCTATAAAAGCTAAACCCCTTCGCAGCCATCTGACACTTATCTTTCACCCAGACAGAGTTGTTGTTCCAGCTAGCCTTAAGCTCTTCACCTATCTTCTGTCTAGATCGCCATCTAAGCTTCACACAGTGGAAGCGCACGGGTGGACAGAGCCATCTTTGTATCAGTTGTTTGGAGTTAAAGAATTTTACTGATTCTTCTCTTATCTGTTGTGTACTCTCTATCTCTTTCTCAGATTCTGTTCGCTGCGCCGTGTAATATTTTACAATCTTGTCAATATTGGCTTTTATGTTTCTGATGCTGATCACTCACTTTATGTGAGAAAGGGAGATGCAGGTTTGGTCATCATAGTCATCTATGTGGATGACTTGATTATTACAGGTGATAGTGATAGTGGGATTGCTGAAGTCAAGGGTTGTTTGAAGATGAAGTTTGAGATGAAAGATCTAGGTGAGCTAAGGTACTTCCTTGGCATTGAGGTGGTCAGATGTGATGATGGTATATGGCTGTCCCAAAGACAGTATGGCTTGGATATGTTGTCCAAGTATGGTATGATAGCATGCAAACCACTTTCAGTCCCGTTGGAGCAGAATGTAAAGCTGAGTGCTGATGTTGGGGATGAGATAGAAGACCCTACTATGTTCAGGAGGATAGTGGGGAGTTTGATCTACATGACCATTACAAGGCTAGACTTGAGCTATGCTGTTGGTCTTGTGAGTCAGTTTATGCAAGTACCTAGAAAGCCACATTTGGATGCAGTCAGACGCATATTGAGATATGTGAAGTCCACATTACATTATGGACTTTTCTATGAGGCAGGTACAGATGTACAGGTGTTTGGATACACAGATGCAGATTGGCTGGTAGTATATCTGATAGAAGATCTACCAGCGGATACATGTTCTCTCTTGGTAGTGCAGCAGTTGCATGGTGCAGCAAAAAGCAATCTACAGTTGCTTTGTCGAGTACAGAGGCTGAGTATAGAGGTGCTGCTGTTGCAGCATGTGAGGTAGTATGGCTGCAAAAACTATTGGTTGATTTGGATGTCCAGGTGGAAGGTCCAGTTGTCATTTATTGTGACAACATGAGCAGTATACAGTTGGCTAGGAACCCTGTGTTCCATGCCAGGACAAAACATATTGAGGTACACTACCACTTTGTGAGAGAGAATGTACTAGCAGGTGAGATTGACTTGGTGTATGTCAGCACACAGGATCAGATAGCTGATATCTTCACGAAGGCATTGGGTACAGAGAAGCTTCAAAAGTTTCGAAGCTTACTTGGAGTTGCAGATATGCAGTTGAGCTTGAGGGGGAGTGTTGAGATGGCAAGCTCAACACATGTGGACATGGATGATGGACCGCCTGGTTAGATGGGTCCACACGTCTACACTTAGCACGTCGGTGGTCATTATGACTCTCACATAGCCACTGACTCACTACTTATTATATTCAGGTTGTTACACCTATTTACAGCTGGCATAGTTATAGCGCCAGTCGACTAGTGTAGTCGGTTATGCATTGTTTGACTTAGTAGGCCACTTTCCTTTTATGTTGTATCTTATCTATACTTTGTGTACATTGTAAAGTGTGTGGAAGAAGAAGAAGAAATCAGCAAGAAAACGTTTTGGCCTCCATCTCTCTTCTTGTCTCTTGAGTGAGCTTCTCCTTGTGCATTCTGTGTGTGTTCGGCGCAGCATCTTGAGCAACCCCCTCCACCACGCGATTCTTGATAATATGTGCAAAAAAGACCATCCTACCCTAGTTAATAAGGTTGACTAACAATCATATGATAGGGTTGGGCCTTGATCAAGAGAGATGGGAGAGCCGTGCCTTTTCAATTACTCTCTTGTACTCCATTTTCTAATATATGGACAATGTTGTCTACCCAATGAGGTAGGACTACCTTGAAGAGTTGGGATTATTGCTTGATATGAAACAAATGGATGGCAAGGAGATTATCACAACCCCAATCACTTCCTCTCCAATGGTGATATGAGACATGTGGTAGACAATGAAATGTTTCTTTTCTTTGCATACAACCATGAAAAAATCAAATTCAAATAGGAGTACAAGACATCACACAATGTGACCTATATCACATGGCATGTTCACCAAATAGAGGAATGTTTGATGGTCTTAAAAAATCATAAACGAGGTAGCCACTAATAAGTAGTATCAAAACTTCTCGATGGTATAGACTATTGCTAATCCTCCCCATTCAATCATGGAGTGATTTGTTTCAACTTTAAGGAGCTTAAGCTTATGAAAAAATCCATATTATGTTAACTCACTCACGCAACATAGCTTCAATTACAATTTTAGATACACCAATATGTATGTGGAATCCAATCATCCAATCATCCGAGGCTCATAAAATGGGTGCAATCATTAGAGTGGATTCATACAAAACCGAGTATTCCTTCATCTAGTTCCACAAAACTCTTAGCTTATAAAGAGGCCGTGCTGTGGAAGTGTATTTCAGTACAAAGTGGTAGTAGTTAGCCAGTATATCCTAAGAAACATTGGATGCCTTTATGGTTTGTGGGTGGTGGGATATCATTATCACCTTGATCTTATTTGTATCCATTGCAATGCTATTTTGAGATACCACATATCTCGAAACAATGTCATTTTGACCTAGAATTGGCATTTCAAGGGATTCAGAGATAGGTGGTACTACTAACATCTAGTCAAAACTATTTGAGATGTTTTTGAGTTGATAAACATAGAAATCATCCACAAATACTTCTAGCCAAAATCTCAATATGTGCTTGAAAATAGTACACATAAGTGTTTGGAAGGTGTCCCATGCATTGGTTAGGTTGAAAGACATGATAATCTAAACAAACACCCCTTATTTGATGATGAAGGCGATCTAATCATCCAGTTGCATTTACACCTAATTATAGCCTAAAAAGGAATCCAAGAAGCTATGATCTTCCTTTTCTACCACACATTCAATCATGTGGTCTATGTATGGTAGTGGATAATGGTCTCTTTTGGTTGTTACATTTAGTTCTTATAAATTAATCCTAGGGAGTTCATCTTATAGAACATGCAAGATACCAGGTGAGTTCAAAAGAAAGGGTATTATATTTAGTAAAATTTATAAGATTATATTTATAAAAGGGATTTTTAAATTACAATTTGAAAAAAAATCATAAGTTTAATAAAGTAAAATGGGTCCTTTAAAGGCCTTATAAGAGCCTCATAACATGTAAAGAAAATGCATTTCTTAATATAATTTGAATGCACGTTATATAGATGATTTCTTATAGGTGGACCCCTTGAAAAATTAATTTATACTTGAATCCTTTTATTGTTATTGAGTACTACAATGATGAGTGATACCCAATCTATATGCTCAGTCTCATAAATGAATCCTATTTTTTGTAGTTTCTCAAGCTCTTCTTGCACATTGTGTGTTTTGCAAGGATTAGGTTTTATTTATTGGGCTTGGTGGCATCCACTTTCAAAGGAATAGAATACATCAATACTTGAGGTGAAATGCCCTTGAGGTCAAAGTGATTGCAAAAAAACATATTGTGATACTCCTTGAGTAGATCTATAAGTGGTTTTTTATCTTTTGCACTGAGGTCCTTGGCTACGTATGTTAGTTTAGGGGTTCCTCTTGATTTTGCAAGATTGACCTCCTTAATCTTTACCAAACCTCTATCAATTTTCTAGTTTACCCTTTCCTCTTTGTGCCAAGAAAGATAATAACTTGATCTCTTTGTTTGCATTAGTTAAATCATTTAGGGAGATCATATGGCTTCTTTTGGCTCTTAGAGTTTGTCTCATTTTCAGGTGGTGTGACATTTTTAAGGTGTCTATGCTCGAGACAAATGAATAGTTTTGTTTTAGCTTTGTAAGTCCTAGATAGTGGTAGTATTTTAGGGTTTGATTCACTCCTATTTGTGTTGCCAGAGTCAATATCCTTTGTTGGTGGAGTATTAAAGGCTATGCCTTTTCCTCATCGACGAAGAGTATTTCAAGAGTGAAAACCAATTCTGAAGGTTGATATCCCATTTACTCATACTCTAATACCTTTAGGTGCTCCAATCACTCAAGTTTTGATTTAAGTTTGTGACTACACCTGCATCAATGACAAAACCTTTCCATATGACAAAACATTTGCATATGAGGGCTTAGGATTCGTTTAGATCTATTCTATTATTTGGCCATTGGTATTGTAACCAAATCAGTGCATGTATCATCATCTTCTATATTTTTCATAGATTCATCACGTTTATCCTCAATGTCAAGCCCTTGCTCATGCATTAGGCAAATCAAGAGATTGTTGTGATAGTCAAATAAGATCTAATGGAGCCTTTTCCTTTGCTAGGTGGGGCTCTTAAGCAACTCCTTGAAGATTAGGAGATCATCTTCTAGTTTGTCATGGAAACATGGTCGCATTAGCTCAACAACTTACACACTTAACCATTTTCATTGGAATAAAATAGTCCTTGGTGAGAACTTGTAGCACCACTGAGTCAAAGGGCCATCATAAAGAGAGGCATCGAGGTACAGTAGAACTAAGGGTTGGTTATTTAGAAGGTCTTATGCTCCTCATTGACTTAGACATTTGTGAGATTCTCGATATTTATGTTCCTTTTCAAATGGCAATTATAGAGTGGCAAGCATATGCATCTATCCTTGCTCATCTTTGGGGGATGAAATATAGTTCATGGAGGGTAGGTAGAAGCACAATTAGAATATCCTTTTAGCATGCTCAAAAGTACATCTAAATTAATTGGAGATTTTCTCCAAGTTTTTGTTTATATTTTTATTGCATCCTTTGAGTTCCCTAGGAAGAGTAGACCATTGCCCTAGCCCTCTATGAGCCATGCATTGTTCTACATCTAAGGACATCTAAACAATAGATTGTAGTTAAATCCTTTCATGAAAACAAACTTAACTGAAAAATGCTCCCCAATTATTTTGATTGGCCAATCCTCCAATATGCATTATGGTCAAAACTTAAATCCATTAGTGATAGCCAAGTTGAAGCGAATAGGTTTGGTTCGAGGGTTTCCCATGCACATAGCATGTTCTCATTAACTATGCTAATTCTAGTCCCAATGTCAATGATTCCTTTCTAGTAGAGTCCCCAAGGGCTTCTACTAGAAGCATTTCATGACCCTTTGCCTCTTTCTTGAAGGGGTTAATCCCCACGGCTCCCAAGGTAGATGCGACTAAACAACTTATTTGTGGATCATGGGTAAATGGTGCAGATCATGTGCCATCTATCCAACTTTTGAATGCCTTATGGAATTGAAATGTTGAATCATAATTCCACTTAGCATGTGCCATCTATCCAACTTTTGAATGCCTTATGTAACCAAATCAGAATTCTAAGTGGAATTGAAATGTTGGTGGGTGGATATGAGAATTGAGATTACATTGGGCTCTATTTCTTAATAGTAAAATCTACATTGTTTTATTTTGTTGAAAGGTATGGTCTCTCAATTATGCATTTTTGACAGTACACATGATGTTAGAATATCAAGCTCGTACATGTGTGTTTGACCTGGACACAGCTAGTCTAGCTAGATCAGTTAGGTGCATTAAATAAGTCGGTGTTACTTCTAGTGTGAATGGTCTTTATGACCTTAGGTTGTATATGCACTATGTGTGTGCTAAATGAATAAGAAGAAGAATAGAGAGTGTAAGTAGGATGCTTCACTCCGTGTTGCTCTCCTTCCTGCTTCCATGAAATCTAACATGGTATCAGAGCCATGAATCGGCAAAGACTGGGTGCCTGGGAGTGTGGCATTGGACTTGCAGGAGCTGAAGTCAGAGGAAAGGTCATTCTTCTTCAAACAGGCTGAAGCCATTGAATAATGGAAGGTATGCAGTGTATGGTTGTATGCTCAATGATCAAAGGCATTATCAAAGGCTTGTTTGTAGCCTTGAGAGGGATGTGTTGAGCACCTTGGAGTGCTTCATTGTCATGGTTAACAAGATCGTGAACTGTGATGCCCCCTACCAGTCTGCGATGTTGCGCCAGGTCCATATTCATGTCCTCCAGCTTCAAAACGAGGCATTAAGCATCTTGTACATGTTAGATATGATCAATGCCCCACCCTCATTAGGTGCTACCAATGATCCATGGTGCTCAAAGTTGTAAGGCCCCCATTATGAGGAGAAGCCAAATGTGAGCCCGGACATTGGTTGAGTCCTAACTTGTATATCAGATGAGGTCTATGTGACCGGATGGCAAAAAGGTGACTGTTGTGGGTCTAATCTTTGGGTTAGATGGAGTGGTTAAGCTGGTAGCAACTCGAGGCATATTGCATTGAGTTGCGTGGTAAGGGAGTTAAAAGGGGCCCCTATTGTGGGGTCCGGGGGCCGCGGAAGCAGCCCCTGGCTGGGGGGTCCCAGGGGGGCCAGCGCCCGATGGTAAAGGGAATATTCCCTGGAATATTCCCTGGCTGACTAGTGGAGGCTCATATGGTAGGTCGGTCAGCAGACCGACCTAACGACCTTCGCGGGCTATAAAAGCTAAACCCCTTCGCATCCATCTAACACTCATCTTTCACCCAGTCAGAGTTGTTGTTCCAGCTAGCCTTAAGCTCTTCACCTATCTTCTGTCTAGATCGCCATCTAAGCTTCACACAGTGGAAGCGCATGGGTGGACAGAGCCATCTTTGTATCAGTTGTTTGGAGTTAAAGAATTTACTGATTCTCCTCTTATCTGTTGTGTACTCTCTATCTCTTTCTCAGATTCTGTTCGCTACGCCATGTAATATTTTACAGTACATGCTCTATGAAGTGTATGCTGACCCTGGGATGTGACCTTGAAGGTCTGACATGTCAATGGAAGCTTGGGTGATGAGGCATGGACTGTTATGCAGGTATACAGGTCTGAAAATGAATGTACACTACTGAATACAATGATTTACATCACTGTTTTGATCCTAAAGAGCACTTGAAGCTTCCTAATATGCTGGGAAGATTGCATTGCAGACAACACAAGTCAAGAAGTCATATGTACTTGATGTGAAGTACTTGAGCTGAATTTTCTCATTAAAATATTCAAATCTGATAACTGTTTCACTGCTGAAAACTGTCATATACTGTCAGTGACAAGCATTGGATACTACTGATGCAATACAGGTCATTTTTAGAGCTCTATCACCTATGAGAGTTGTCATATACATGCTGGATGTATGGAGGCTTGAAACATGCAATGAGCATCATTGAAAACTGAAGTCTGGAGCTGAAGTAAATGCAGACATATTGTCTTGGTCAAGTACAAATGGTTCATGAAGTTTTATGCTTTGGTTAGTGAAAACAGGTTGCCTATGTATACCCAAATGCTCATGTATTGACCTTGTCATTACGAAGTAAATGTATGACATGATTGGAAGACAATTTGGGGCTGTTTGGAACTTGATATGCTGAGCTTTGGTTGATTGCAACCTGCAACTGAATTTGTTGACACTTGTATGTGCTGGTTATGCACTGTTCTGTGACTCTATGCTCATGTCATGACTGCCAAGTGTACTAGTAACTATCTGGGAGTTTTTGGGACATGTGTGACATGATTACCACTCAGTTTTGGACTTGAAAGTGCTGCTGATTATTTACAGTTTACAATTTTCAGACTGCATATATGTACTCTGGCAGTGAGGTTGCAGGAGTTCAAACCGAAGTGAATACATAGTATTTGCATTGACTACTTTACTCACAGGTTAAGCCACTTGGTGTGAGCTGTTTTGGACTGTTAGTGGGCTGAAATACCCTGGTTTTTTACTACAATTAATTGCAGAAAACTGTCATAAACAGTTTCGGGCTGAAGTTGAACTGTTAAGAAGATCTTGGTTTGCAGGTAGTCAGGTAAGGTCTGCAACATGGCAAATGCTGATAGAACTGATAATGTAACCCAGATTGTGGGAGAAAAGCTTGATAGCAACAATTATGCAATATGGAAGTTCCGCATGGAGAACTTTCTGATAGGCAAAGGATACTACGACTTAGTGACAGGAGTTGAGGCTGAACCTAAAGTTCCAGATAGAAATCCTACAGCTGATCAAAGACGAGCGCATCGAGCTTGGACGGAAAGAGCTCGCAGAGTTTTACATTGGTTGTCATTATGTATCTCGGATGCTATGGTGATGCAGATCATGAACTGTAAATCCCCAGCAGATGCATGGAATATATTGGTCAAATACTATGGCACAACTACAAGTGCAAGGAAGATACAACTGAAGCAGAAATTCAATAACATGGAGAGGAAGAATAGATCCATACAAGATTATGTCACAGAGGTTAAGACCATAGCAGATCATCTGGCATCTGTTGGCTCACAGGTAGAAGATGAGGATATGGTTGCAGTGACCTTAAATGGCTTGGGTCCGAAGTACAAGTCTTTTGACACTTCAGTATCTGTGCGGGCTGAGATGCCTGATTTTAATGAGCTGGTTGCATTATTGGTTCATGAAGAGGTGAAGCTTGGCTTAGCTACAGGGTCAAGCAGCTCAAAGAATAAGGATGCAGTTTTTTATTCAAATCAGCGTGGTTGTGGTAGCCGTGGTAGAGGCTATGGATCTGGCAGAGGAGGCTAGCAGAATGCATCCTATAGTAATAGCAATCAGCAGTCATCAAATGCAAGAGGTGGTGGAAACTTTCGAGGTAGGGGGAGATCTAACTCCCTTGGAAGAGGCTCATGGCAACAGCAGCGTCAGCCAGACAATCCAAATAAAGATAAGGATTGTCACTACTGCAGAAAGTATGGGCATATTGCAAAGGATTGCTGGAAGAAGCAGGGAAATCAGAAGGGCAAGCAGCATGGACATTATGCTACATCCAGTCAGGAAAATGACTCTGGTGATAGATTGTTTGCCATGCAGTATGTCAAAGATAAGGCTGCTGAAAAATCATCTGATGATGCAGTGTGGTACATTGACTCGGGGGCGTCGAATCACATGACCCCTCATGGTGATTGGTTCACGAATATGGTGGCTGAAAAGCATGGCTATGTATGCACAGGTGATGACACGCAGCATAGCATTGAGCATAAAGGCAAAGTGCCTCTTGTGGTCCATAATGGCAGAAAGAAAAATTTGCATGATGTATTGCATGTCCCTTCAGTTACGAAGAACTTGTTATCTGTGGTCAGATGACGGAGCAGAACTTGCAGGTTAGATTCAATAAGCATGGCTGATTTATTGAAGAATTTGGAAATGGCTGCAAGTTGATAGCTCGTGGTCACAGGAATGGCAGAATGTTTACTCTTGATGCTTCTTTGCTAGAGCTGAATTCAGCTATGTTTGCCCATGGTTCTAGCACTGTTAGGGATTTGGAAATATGGCACAAGAGAGTGGGGCATGTAAATTTGCAAAGGCTGCAAATTATGCAAAAGAAACAGCTGGTTACAGGGTTACCGAAGTTCCAATATTCAGATATTGGTCATGTATGCGAGGCTTGCCAGTTTGGTAAGCAGTCACGATTGCCATTTATCAGGAATGTACGACAGAGTACATGTCCATTGCAGTTAGTGCATTCTGATGTTTGGGGGCCAGCTCATAATGTATCTATGGGAGGTTCTAGATATTATGTATCCTTCATTGACGACTACAGTCGATATACCTGGCTTTACATATTGAAAACAAAAGATGAGGTCTTTGCTGTTTTTCAGCAATTTAAAGCACAGGTTGAGAATGAGTTTGAATGCTACATCTCTTGCTTGAGATCTGATAGTGGTGGGGAGTATGTATCAAATGAATTTGATGATTTCTTGGTTGAAAATGGCATTCATAGGCAGCTCACCTGTAGCTACACTCCGCAGCAAAACGGAGTAGCTGAAAGGAAGAATAGGGTTTTGATGGAAGCTGCTAGGGCTATGATGAATGAAAAGCATATGCCGCTTTACTATTGGGCAGAGGCTGTTATGACAGCCGTATACATTTTGAACAGGACTCCCACTGCAGGTATTCATGAGATGACACTGTTTGAGAAGTTGTATGGCTATAAGCCAGATGTAAGTCACATGAAAGTCTTTGGCTGTCTTGCTTATGTGCATATTCCAGATGAGAAAAGGAAGAAGTTGGATCCCAAAGCACATAAGTGTGTTTTTATTGGATATTCGCAGGAGAAGAAGGCATACAAATGCTATGATCCCTCTACTAGGGAGACTTTGGTAAGCAGGGATGTTATCTTTGATGAGATGGGTTCTTGGTGTGTATCACCAGTTGCAGTGCCATCCGATATGCCTTCCACTCATGTCTCTATAGTTGATTTGCAGCAGAGCACTGCTATGACAGGACCTATCAGTCAGACAGTATCCCCATGGACAGGGAGATTGAGGAGCTCACCGTCCACTGACACGGGTATGTCAGTGAGGGGGAGACATGATGTCTTGGACAGCAAAGGAAAAGAGAAAGTTATTGAGGATGCATCTGGTATGATGACACCTAGCAGAATGACTTCGGGCTATGAGTCTAGTGATACTTTAGACAGTGAACTTGGTATTCCAACTGTCTATACGCATGGCACAAGGCAGAACAGGTACATTCCGCCTCATGAGAGAGGTGAATCGAGTAGTGCACCACAGCTTAGACGCTCGCAGAGGGTCAGATACCCTGTTGACAGGTTGACATACAGTGGCTACTCTGCAAAGCATTATGCATACATGACAAAAGTGATGGAGGTCAAAGAACCAAGTACATATGCTGAAGCAGTGAAAGATGAGAATTGGTGTGTAGCCATGGATGAAGAAATGAATGCCTTGGCTGAAAATAAAACATGGGATTTAGTACCACTGCCTGAAGGGAAAAAGACCATTGGCTCCAAATGGGTCTACAAAATCAAATGCAAGTCAGATGGCAGTGTGGAGAGATACAAAGCCAGGCTGGTTGCAAAGGGGTATGCCCAACAGTATGGACTTGATTATGAGGAAACATTCAGCCCTGTTGCCAAGATGGCAACTATACGCACTGTGATTGCCTTGGCTACTGCTAAAGGCTGGAAATTGCAGCAGATGGATGTTAAGAATGCATTTCTTAACGATGACCTAGCAGAGGATGTCTATATGGTTCAGCCGGAAGGGTATGTGCACCCTGATTTTCAGCATTATGTATGCAGGCTGAAAAAGGCATTATACGGGCTGAAATAGGCTCCGAGAGCTTGTCATGCTAGGATCAGTAACTACTTGCAGAGATTGGGTTTTGCTGTTGGTAGGGCTGATCATAGCCTATTTACAAAGAAGACTGACAGTGGTTTAGTAGTGCTGGTCATATATGTTGATGATTTGATAATCACTGGTGATGATGACTTGGGCATACAGCATGCAATGAAGATGCTGAAATCTGAATTTGACATAAAAGACCTGGGAGAACTGAAGTATTTCTTAGGCATTGAGGTAATTCCAGCTGACAATGGGTTATGGCTGATGCAGAAGCACTATGCCGTAGAGATGCTGAAGAAGTATGGCATGGCTGAATGCAAAGCGCTGGATACACCTCTTGATCAGAATGTCAAGCTAGACATAAACACTGGGGCTGAAGTAGAGGATGTGACTATGTACAGGCAGATGGTTGGCAGCTTGATTTACTTGACCATCACTAGGCCTGACTTGAGCTATGCTATAGGGCTCATAAGCTAGTTTATGCAGAAGCCTAGAAAGCAGCACTTGGATGCAGTTAGACGCATTATGAGATATGTTAAGTCCACTATAGAGTATGGGCTGTTCTATGTCAGAGATAAGCCCTTGATATTGACTAGATACACGGATGCAGATTGGGCAGGTTGCTATATGATCGTAGATCTGCGAGTGGATATGCATTTGGATTTGGTAGCGGCATGATTAGCTGGAGCAGCAAGAAGCAATCTACGGTTGTTTTGTCAAGTACTGAAGCAGAGTACAGGGGTGTTGCATTGGCAGCATGCGAGATTTCATGGCTGCTCAAGCTTATGGCTGATTTGGACATACAGGTAGATGCTCCAGTGAAGTTACTATGTGACAATCTGAGTAGTGTACTCCTGGCTATGAATCCAATCTATCATGCCAGGACAAAACACATTGAGGTACACTACCATTTCATCAGAGAGATGGTTCTTGCAGGACGAGTTGATCTTATGCATGTGAAGACTGATGAACAGGTAGCCGATATCTTTACCAAGTCCTTGGGTAAAGATAATTTTTGTGGTTTTAGACAGTTGCTTGGAGTACATATGCTGTCTTGAGCTTGAGGGGAAGTGTTAGAATATCAAGCTCGTACATGTGTGTTTGACGGACACAGCTAGTCTGGCTAGATCAGTTAGGTGTATTAAATAAGTCGGTGTTACTTCTAGTGTGAATGGTCTTTATGACCTTAGGTTGTATATGCACTATGTGTGTGCTAAATGAATAAAAGAAGAATAGAGAGTGTAAGTAGGATGCTTCACTCCGTGTTGCTCTCCTTCCTGCTTCCATGAAATCTAACACATGAGTGGCTTTGTCATCAAAGTACCCTTGGTCCCAAAAGTGGAACTAAAATGTCACCACTATGAGATTGACGTCAGGACCATTGGATATGCTCTTATTATTTTAAGATTTTTAACAAGTATAAAATCCATGACTAGTTCTCACCTAGCTTATTGATATGATAGATCCATATCATGATGGGAGAACACACTTATCTATTCTTACATTTGTTGTAGTCCATGTATTGGATTGCCTTGTTCTTGATCCAACTACATGCTCCTTCACCTTTGATCTCAATTCCTTATTGATTTGATGGAGAGGAGGTGAAAACAAACAAGAGGGGAGAGAGGTGAAGGACTCAAAGCACACACATAAAATCAACACAGACTTGAGCACACAGAGAGATAGGGATGAAATATTCTTCTTCTTCTTTTCCTCTTCTTTTTTCTTCTTCCACACAAAAGGAACTTAGTCTACAACATGATAAAATACTAATGTGAAAGTACCACACATATATACACGTGATCACTAAGTGTGAACTTGCTAGCAAAGAAGAGGTGGCAAAATAAATGTGCCATAACCAAGGATGGACTACATGGGTGTAGTCCAACTATAGAATCATTGGTGTATCCTCATGTAGATCACTTAACATGTGAGTGAATAATATCATGCCACATCACTAAGGCATGTAGTGGATGTCCACTTATGTAGAGCTTGACATCTTAACAGGAGGCATCCATAATGAGCTCAATGAGATGAAAGAACAAGATGGCTTCTTATTCCTTATCCCTCACCCTCTCGTAGTCTCAACTTACACACTCTCATTGATGAAGATACTCACCATGAAGTGGGATGGAGAAGAGAAAATATCATGCAAAGAGCTTCACACTCCATGTTCTTCACTCTTTCACAAGCTCTCAACTCCCTCTTCTTCACTCTCACTCTCAAGGCAACAACTTGCAAGAAATCAAGAAAGAAAAGCTTGCATACACATGAATAGATCCTTTCATTGTTCTCATCCTATTTATACATGAAATCTAAGATTAGGGGTTCCCTATGTCCCTTGGACATCCTACCTCTTTTATGGCCTTTTGACCAAACATGTGTTAGAAACTTAGATCTAGGACATGGCTATGACAGAAGCTATGGATGTTGAAAGAGAAAGTAGAAACTCATGAAGACATTGACCTTGACAAGACAAATTGTCACACAAGTGAATTAGGTTCCAAGATTGACACTTGGACTCATAAACACAATCTTGTGTGTGGACAGTGACATAGACACTTTACTTGAAAGAAAAGAGTAATATCATTGCTTAGAAAAAGAGTGCAAGTACAATGCTTTATAGGAAACTAAATGGTAGCACTTCTCCTACTCTGCATATGGGATTCTGGTCATGAGCCCTCACTAATCCTTACAAAGGGACTAAAGTAGGTGTGATTGCAAATGTCTCAACATCCCTCAATCACAACCAAAAGCACAAAGTGTGTAGAGGCTTTAGTGAGAGCAACCCCTGCAAAGTGTGGGCACACCATAAACATGGCAAAAAATCTAGAGGCTATTGTAGAAAGGATAAGTGTGGGTACCACAAACATGATGAACATCTAGAGGTTGTTTTAGGGGCCTCACAAAGTGTATAGAGACTGTAGTACAAGGATACATGAGGAGTTTATAAGTTTATGTCCGAAGCATTAGGGCTAGACAATACGCTGAAAAAGTCTATCAAAATAGAAGGACTGATGAGGTTTGTCCTTCTCCTGGTGGTCTTCTTCTCCTTCTTCTTCTTTTGCTCCATTGTATTCTTCTTCTTTGATTGCAACTAGATAGCCTTTTGGGACTCTTTTTGGCATGGCAGAACTTCTTGGTGTGTCCGGTTCTTTTGCAGAAGTCACTGAAAAGCTAGTCCTTCTTGCCTTCTATTGCCAACATACAATGCATGTTCATCTCTAGATGTACTTGGTTCTTCCTTAGTTTTTAGCTTCTTTTCCTCCTCTAATAGTGATGCTTGGATATCAACAAGTTCAGGGTTTGGCATATCGATTAGAGTTCTTGATACATTATTATATTCAGGAGGCAAACTTTTAAGTAGAACATTTTTGCAAACATCTTTTTCCATTTTAATGTTGATTCTTGCAAGTTGGGTTAGAAGTCCTTCCATGTAATTTAGATGTGTGGCAAGTGATGTGTTGGACTTCATTTCAAGCCTGAAGAACTCAATCAAGAGACCATACTTTGACGACTTAGACTGTGCACCAACCAAAGTGTCAAGTCTCTTCCATGTATCCTATGAAGTTTCACAGTTACCCACATGGTGGATATAGCTATCATCTAGCTCCAATTTTATAATGGCTTGAACCTTATCATTATTCTTTTACCAAGTGACTGCAAGGTCCGCATCATGAGGCTTCTTTTCTTTTCCAGTGGTAATGGCCCAAAGGCCCTTCTTTATCAATATAAGTTTGATGTGGGTTTGCCAAGTGTGAAACTCAACTCCTTTGAAGCGAGGTGATGGAGAGTCTTTGCCCATGTTAGATAGATGGAGCAGTAGCAAATCAAATTGAGAAGTCTCAGATTTTATTAGTGGAAGAGCAGATTACAGTGTGTCAAGAGATACAAGTAATGACAGTGTGAAAAACACACTATGTAAAGGCTATGTCTGAGTTGATGTCGACAAGAACTCCAATCTTCTTAGTTTGGGGTCGTCGTTCTTTTGTCAATATTTCTAGATCTTTCCCCTCCTTGATTTGATGTTGGGACAGTAGATTGGAGTGGTAGTGGGTTGTTCCAGGTGGTAGGAGAGAGAAAATGATGAGATTTTTGAGCTTTAGTGAAGTTTGGATATGACTTCCTAGATTAGGGTTTTGACCCAGCCCTAGTTTTTTGCTGATTGTGGGAGCTACAGTGGATCATTTTTTAAAAAAATTTAATGGAAATGAAGCTCTCTTCATGCTCTATCAAAGCCCCATGATGATGGACGTGATTGTTGGTGGATTCAGGCGCGCAGGGGGACGATATCAGCATGCACAATTTTTGACAGTTTTCGACGTTTTCTTCAATGCTAAGGTTGTAGAGTGCTAATGTCAATGAGTTATGGGCCAGGAGGGAGCACCATAAGTGGGGAAAGATATGTCTAGAAGGAGGCTTCAGCTGAGAAGTCCTGATTGAAGAGATCCAAAGGCTCCAATGTGATTGGGTCTTGCTGGCTATGGCAGACACATAGGGCAGCAATTGTGAAGAACCACAATGCTGAGCTTGAAATGGCCTAATATGAGCTCTGAGGTGACAAAGAGGAACTCCAGAAGCAGAGCTACACTTCTCCAGAAGAAATCTTGTCAAGATCTTGTTTGGTTGAAGATATCTAAGAGCTTGAAGCAAGATAGGTGTAGGGTGGCTATGGTTGCCACAAGGTCAAATGGAGAAGGAGTAGGAGATGAGGTCATGAACTCAAGCTAAGCTGGGAAAAGACAAAGAGAATTTGGAAGAGTAGAGAGGAAACTAGGACATTCCCAACTGGGATCTGATACCATGTTAGAAACTCGGATCTAGAACATGGCTATGACAGAAGCTATGGAGGTTGAAAGAGAAAGTAGAAACTGATGAAGACATTGACCCTGACAAGACAAATTGTCAACAAGTGAATCAGGTTCCAAGATTGAGACTTGGACTCATAAACACAATCTTGTGTGTGGACAATGACATAGACACTTTACTGGAAAGAAAAGAGTACTATCATTGCTTAGAAAAAGAGTGCAACTAGAATGCTTTATAGGAAACTGAATGGTGGCACTTCTCCTACTGTGCATATGGGATTCTGGTCATGAGCCCTCAATGCTCCTTACAAAGGGACTGAAGTAGGTGTGATTGCAAATATCTCAACAACATGGCTCTTATTTTATGCTCCTTAGTCTCGATTGGAAATTCAATGTGACTGATACAAGCTCTAAGTTCAAACTATCAGCTAATCATTACAATTTATACAAGTAGCTCTCATTATAATAATAGAATAATTTTACAAAACTATTCCGTTTTCCAAACATTACATGTCCTTTTCCCTTTGCAAAATCAATAGACAAATTAGTAATATACATGTTTACTTGTTTACATGTGAATGGGGGCAAGAATCCACATTAGAAAATTATCATTTCCTACTTGTCTTGCTCTTTTCTCTCCAATCCAAAGATCCATGTTAATAGTATATGAGGTGTTGTTAGTTAACGCTTAATCCATCTGCTCTTGCAAAAGTACTCAAACTCCTTTGAGTTAAACTCACCACCACAATCTATTCCAAACTTCTTCACACTTTTCCATGTTTCATTCTCAATAAGTTTCAGCCATTCTTTAAACTTATCACAATCTTGAGCCTCATCACAAAGAAAATAACCCCACATCATCCTACTATAGTCATCAATGATTAGTATAAAATAAGAAGATCCCCCCAATGCTTATGTAGGTATTTTATCGCACAAGTCAGCATGGCTAAACTCTAGAAGAGTGTTTGCTCTATTGTTTCTTTCTTGTGGAAATGCCTTCCTTTGCTTGCCCATCATACAAGCTTCACATGGCTCCTTCATTTCAGCTATTACAAGTAGGTGAGCAACCATACCTTGCTTATGCATCTCCTTTAATACTACAAATTCAATGTGACTAAATCTTTTATATTAAATTTTACTTATGCCCAACCAATGATGCATATACGAGCACTTAAAAAACCATATTAGAGGCTTTGGGAATCTCCGAAGTCCCACTTTCAAATAAGGGGTAAAGATTTGGCCATATGGCTAAATCTTTACCCATACTTTAAAGTGGGAATTGGAAAGACAACATGTATAGTAATTAGGGTAGGCTCCACTTTCAAGTAAGGGGATAAGATTTGATCATGTGGCCAAATATTAACTATATTGGTAATTCCCAAACTAGATGATAATTTTCAAATTCCCTAATATAGTGTTTTAACCTATATAGGTTGTTCCTTCTTTCTCCTTTGCTAATAACTTTGCTAGCAGTGTCAGGAATTTTTGCACGTGTCTTGGTGAATCTCACTCTAGAACATGCAACATGTTTGAAATCTATTGTTTTTATGGGTAAAGACATGCTAGATATGGTAGACTTGATGCAAAAATCCTGAATTCCTTTAGGGAGCCTACATACATACTTTTCCACTTACTCATGAAGAGGAACTAGATGTTAAGAAGTCTCTAGGAGCAAAGCATTCCGAAACTTCTTATTATACTATTTCAAGTTCTTGCATTGTGTTGCATGTGGCTTATTCAAAGTTATCATAAAGTCCACATCAAACGTATTCGTCAATCAATTTGAAGCAAACACTTGCTTAAATTGTATTGATATTGATGGTGCTCTAGCTTGCATCATGAGTGTGGCCTACCATTGCAATGCATTATCCTTCAAGATAGCATTTTTCTTTCAAACATTTGAGGATTTGGAAGATTTTCCTCCTAAATAGATTGTATCGAATTGCTGAATAAAATTCAAAGCTTTCAACCTATATTATGCTCCATTGAAGGCCTCAAACTTCACCACTTTTCCATCCTCATTATAGTTCCTTACTACCCTTGGGAGTCAAGTTGTCATACATTGACTGCTACAAAAAGGGTTCATTTGTTATATTTACATCACAACCATCATCATAAGAATATTTCCATGATTAGCACTCATTTCTTGGCCCCAAAAGCACCACAGGATGCACATGCATTAGCATACATGCCACTTTGTTCCCTAGACATCATATCAATGCTACCATAAGAAGCATTTTCATTATTAGCACTCATTTTTTGAGCCCGGATTATGCATATTACATACTTGGATATATCACCATGGATTTGTTGTTGCATACCATAATGAGTTATTCATTTAAATATTATTAAGGAGTGAAGGAGTTAGAACCAAAATCTTATTAGGACACTCATTTAAATTCATCACAGACTAACATGTAAACTATATTAACAAGCACATACATAAAAATTTCATGGCTCAAAAGTCATATCAGCCTTTAGCCCTTGGGGACTAACCTTATGTTCCACCCCAAACAAGACTTTTACCACATCACCTTAGAAAAACACTCCCATAACTAAAACGTCCCTCCCACTAGAGTTGCTAATTGTATATGCTCAAAATCAATGACTTATGGGTACCAACGGTCAATTGCCTCAACTCAACCTAGAACCCCAACTCATCTTGCATGTGAGATTCAAACCTCTCAAGATGGTTACTAGCTCTAGACAAATATATAGCAAGCATTGTCACAGACTATGAACAACACTTTGTTGGGTCTCCAAGGCCCACCTATGCACCCAAGGTATTATCAAGGCTACACATACCTTTGGATTCCTATGCAAACCTTGCTAATGTGATCGTATCATCCTAAGCCACTGCCTTTCCCTAAGCCAACCCCCATACATATGCTCTAGAACTCAAGAAAAGTTGCATGAGGATGACCTACTAAACCCACCTCATCATCAAGGCAAATGGGTTCATCACTTGAGACAGTGCTTGGACCCTCGAAAAATGAACACTGGGTCCATCATGGTTTATCGACTAAAGTAGATTGTAAAGACCCCATTAGTCCTCCTTGAGACATTAGTGAGACAAGAAACAATGAGCCTAACTAACAACCACATGTCTCATGAAGAACATTCTATTAGGACGTATCTAGCTACTCTACACCCAACACAAACTTAGTATACCTCCGTCTAGAGTTAGCGCAAGCACAAGCCACTTCCCCATGTCTATCTAAAGAAGATCCAATGTTGCAAATCCATCTATGAACTTAGCATGCCTTCCTTTAGAGTCAACATGAAGGCAAGCCACTTCCCCAAACAACTGGTCTGACAAACCCAACACACATTGACTGAATGTTTCTTGCAAGTAGACTAACTTTGGTATCTTTGCAAAGCTTTTTGCTATGATAGACATAGATCTAGTTGAAACTAATATGACCATACTTTTATTGTATCGTCATGCCATGTAGTAAGAGCACGAGAAACTATTGCATAAGATCATTCCTATCCACGAGAAACTCTCTTGTGAACTACTCAAATAATCAACTACAAAAATGCTACATTCTTCCCATCCACGTACCCGCTACCAGAATTCAGGACCTTGCAAAGATAGAACAACTTAAATGATAGGGCACCTCCCCGTCACTCCACATGGAATTGGTACACACACATTTGCCAAGCCCAATTACATACTCATTTCCATCTCACTCATGCTTATACACCAATCCTTAGTGATTAGAAATCTAAGTTTTATTATTAGCTTGGTTAAGCTTCTCACCTACCACATTCAATGAGAGAGAGAGAGGGAGAGAGATATTTGTCCTCTTGATCTTATTATCATATTTAGCTTGTCATTCTCACCTACTCTCTTTCTCTTTTATTCTAACCTACCTCTCCTATATTCTCTCCTCTCCATGTAGTTGACTTTCTTTCTACCTCCTTCATTTCTTTATATATATATATATATATATATATATACCTTTTTTTCATTAGAAGCACTCAACAACCAACATCATTGGTTCAATCTACAATGCAAAAGGTGGCCAATACTCTCCAAGCTCCAGCTCACTCCTAAGCTTCTTATTAGTCTCCCAATCAGATGATGACAGGTGCCAATGCTAGCAAACTTCAAGGCTTTTGCTCCATGCCACAACTCCAATTTGACTATCTCCACACTTTAGACTTCATACTCCACCATCTCGATCAATGCTAGTGAGAATCATTCACAATAGATTCCAATCACATGCTAGCTCATACTCTAACAATAAGTGGCCATTACTTTGCATTCATTAGCCCCACCCTAGATAAACATGAAAGGTGGCATCTATGTGGAAGACCATCATGTAGCATATTTGGTGTGGCACTATTATTGATCAAAATGATGCTCTTCATAAGCTTTTAGTTCATGTTTTTGTTAAGTTATTTTGAACCTTGATATTATCTTTAAGACTATATGCACACTAAATTCTTTAGCCTTTGTTCATAATCCCCTCAAATATACCTCTCAAGGGCATTAATATTTTTATAAAACTCTTTGAAGCTTCTCCTGATCTTGGAGGAGAATAAATGTAGCCAAAGAGGCACACCTAGAAATCCCTTACCTTTGAGGCTATTTTAAGTATCTTCTTCAATCAACTTTGGAAAGAGGAGTTTGAATAAAATCAACAAGCTTTCACAAAACAACATGGAGCCAAAGCTTCAAGCTCAAGAGTATGATATGAAGACAAGAGCCTTTGGAAGAGCAAAACTCTGAGTCAACATGACAGAAAGGAGATCAAGTCTACATACTATAAGCAAGGGAGGGTCATCAATTGGAGTTTCTAATAATGAAGTTCTATCTCAATAAACCATTGACCAATTCAATCATTGTAGAGGCTATGTTTTTTTGGGTATCTCCTCACTACTCATCTCTAGTAATCTTGGACTTATTGTTTAAGTTCCAAAACTATTTTGCCTTCTTGTAATCCTCTACTTATTGTTCAAGTTCTAGAAGTATTTTTTGTAGTATTCCTAGACTTTTCATTTTAAATTCCAAAAGACTTTCTTAGTAATCCTAGTTTTCATGGGTACTAGAAGGAATTTGAGATTTGTAATGACTTTTTGTTTTGAAGTTCTTGATGATATCTTGTCTTGTCAAAGTGAGTGTACCATCTAGCCCAATTATCCCATTCATCTCTTATGTTGAAATGCATGGATCTGAGCATGGCTATGGTAGTTTGAAGGTATGGAGCGAACTCATGAAGACATAGAGTTGAAGGTAGAATATCACACAAGTGAATTAGGTTCCAAGATTGAGACTTGGACTCATAAACATAGTCTTGTGTGGTTGGACAATGACTCAGCACTTAACTGAAAGGACAAAAGTACCATCATGTTGCATTGAAAATGAGAGGCAAGTACAATGCTTTATAGCTTGAGGATAGGTGGTATTTTCCTACTTTATGCATATGGGATTTTGGGTAGCCTGCATATCCTTTACCCAGACTGCTCCTCAAAGAGGCTATACTAGGTGTGATTGCCTAAATCTCAATACCCCTCCTCAATCATAATAAGAAGGGCACAAAGTGTGTAGAGGCTTTAGTAAGTCACCACCTGTAAAGTGTGGGCACACCACAAACATGGTAAACACCTGTAAAGTGTGTAGAGGCTTTAGTAAGTCACCACCTGTAAAGTGTGGTCACACCACAAACATGGTAAACATCAGAGGCTGTCACATAGAAAAGGCTAAGTGTGAATACCAAAGACTTGGTGGACATCTAGAGGCTGTAACAAGGGCCTCACAAAGTGTACAGAGGCTGTAATGCCAGGTTACATGAGGATTTTACAAAGCTTATGACAGAAGCATTAGGGAAATGTTATAGAAGGCTTCAAATAAGTCTATCGAAAAATTGGGAATAGAAGGACTAGTGAGGCTTGTCCTTTTTCTCCTCATGGACTTCTTCTTCTTTTGGTCCATGGTCTTCTTCTTCTTTAATAGCAACTAGATAGGACTTTTGAGATCTCTTACTAGCATGACAAAATTTTCCAGTGTGCCCAATCCTTTTGCAGAATTCACATACCAGTTGATCTTTATTGCCCTTGTACATGGTACTTACATATAACATTTGTTCATATTTAGGGGTACTTGGTTCTTTTTTGGATTTTACCTTCTTTTCTTCTTCTAGTAAGAAGGCCTTAATGTCAACTAGTTTAGGACTAGGCATGTTGATCGATTTAGTTGACACATTATAGTCAGGAGGCAGGCTTTTTAACAACACACCAATACAAATATCTTCATCCATCTTGAGATTTATCCCTACAAGCTGGGTTAGGAGACTTTCCATGTAGTTCAGATGAGATGCCAAAGATATATTAGGTTTCATATCAAGTCGAAAGAATTCAATTAGTAGACCATACTTTGAGGATTTGGATTGTGCACCAAACAGGGTATCTACTCTATCCCAAGTGTCACGGGGCGTGTCACAGGCATCTACATGATGGATGTAGCTATCATCCAACTCCAATTTGAAGATGGCATGTGCTTTGTCATCATTCTTCTGCTAAGTAGCTACAAGAGTTGCATCCCGAGGCTTCTTTTCTTGTTCATTGGTAATGGCCCATAGGCCCTTCTTCATCAAGATGAGTTTGATGAGGGTTTGCCATGTGTGAAACCCGATTCCATTGAATCGACATGTCAGTGAATCTTTCCCCATGTTGGATGGTTGAAGCAATAGCAAATTAGCACCAAATTCTCATATCTGATCAAGAAAAAAACTGATTGTGTCAAATGACACAAGTGCTAAAAGCATTAGATGAGTGTCAATGGACATTGTGCATGTATCTTCTTGGATTGAACTTGAATCTTCCAAAATATCCCCTCCTTGCTGGTTTGATGCCCAAGTGTTGCTGGAAACTGAGTAAGAACTCTAAATCAAGTGGAAAAAACTCCGATTGATTGAGAAGAGTGAGAAAATGAAGTGAAATAGAAGCTTGAAGTTGAAAGAGCTATGGCTTCTCAGTTAGGGTTACAGCAGGCGATTGTGTTTTAAGTTCGTGCAGCACATAGGAACAATGTTTTGGCAAACTCTTTGGTGAGGAAGAAGCTTACATGTGATACATGAGAATCCCTATGGTTGTAGGTTGAAGTGTTGCATGTAGAAGGAGCCCGAATCGTACGACCAAGTAGCAGCATGATTAGGACAGTGAGAACAAATTTCCAAAATGCTTGAGTTAGAGATCACCAATGTCTATCATTGTGTAGCGTGCCCACCTATCGACTGTCCAAGCATGTTTTAGCAGCCCAACAAATCTAAGCATTGCCGCTCGGCACTCCCAAGAAATGTTCTGAGGTTTGTCACCTACAGTTTCCTGAGTCCACCTCGCAACGGAATGTTCACGGCCAAACCCACTAGGATCAACCTGAAATCTAGGTTCCTAGGGCCAAGGTCTCCTAATAGCATTCTAGTGTCAGGTTTTGGACATCCTACTTTACGCAGAGATACCTAATCTGAAGCAGATCCATGCCACACTTGGTTCAAAGAGAATGGGAAACGAGAGGGATGCGCGCTCAACCTCTCTACCCTTAGGGCATAGTCCCATTTTGGTCCCCTAAAACGGCATGAATCGGGTTCAAATTTAACAATACCTAAAGTCGAACGGTGATAAATCCTTGTCAGAATCCTCCCAGTTCTCTGGGACCACCCAGTCGTAGGACGGACCCATCGAGGATTCCATCCATCCGTTTCCCTTGATAGCTTTAGTTTTCTAATTAGATCCTACCACATTTATGTGCGACATTTAAAATCAGCTTCATTAATTAAGCCTTTTAGGAAACAGGGTTCGTTTGCGTAATTTACAGCACAGACACGAAAAAAAAACAAGCAGTCCTTTTAACAAACAAGTTCCTTAACTTATCTTCAAGTAAATCTTTGTCTCTTGTCCATACAAGAGAATTATGTATCCCTTATGTCCAACAAAAGTACCTAGTCCAAATCACATGGCACCAAAATTTCCATCCTTTATCTAGAATAGGATCTTCCAACGCCCTGGACGTTGGGCTCATGAGGGACCTCCAACTCCATCCTGGATAGGCAAGGAGTGAGATGCCATTTCTGTGGTTGGCCTTTTCACCACTCGACCTTCAACCCGTGAATCGAGCAATGCCCTCTCAGGGTAATCTGGGGTGCGATCTTGGAGATGATCTGCATGTGTAAAATATCATTTCTTAATTAATCCAATTAAGAATCAAGCATAACCAAGGCAATTAGCCCTAATATCATCTTCTAGGAAAACATTCCTTTCCCATGGCAACTTGTCATTACAGACCCCTACCATGCATTTGCCATCAACAAAAGCCTTGGAATATTTATCCAAATTACAATGCAAAAATCAGTGGATTGAAAGAAAAACATTTAGGTGTTGTTCAATCAACCAAAAAAACTAATTGTATTTTTCCTAAACAATACAAGAATAGACGCGACAATAATTCCATCGCATATTCACTCTCCCCCTTGGGATCAAAGAGCAATTATATGCAAAATTTACTTAATACTTGTATGCATGATTCCTAACGTTATTCTTTTTATGATTATGCTATTCATAATCCACGAGTGATTGCTTTATCAATGAATAAGTCATATGCAAGTAAATGCAATTAACTTTCCTTAATACATGCACTTTGCAAACTCCATCTTTCAAATATATGTGAAGAGGCATATCCCTTCCCATGACCTATTCTCGTCCATCATAGTATGGAGCCTAAGGTATCTCATGCGAGAATCAAAACAAGCATCTATCAATTTAGAAACACATAACTTACGACAAGAACCGTAGTTGGATTGACAGTGATGCCTTTGCCCGAAGCTTCATTGTTGATTGTAGGATTTTCGTCTGCATGCGACATTCTTCACTTGGAGGCCATCATCCGCAAGTAGACTCAAGAGATTAAGAAGGCAAAATAGATTCGAGATGGGAGAGTGTAAGAGAAGATGGCTAAGCTGAGGAGGACTAAGATAGAGAGAATTGTGCAGCCTCTCGAGGTATCTCTCTCTCTCTCTCTCTCTCTCTCTCTCTCTCTCTCTCTCTCTCTCTCTCTCTCTCTCTCTCTCTCTCTCTCTCTCAATCTCTTGGAGGGGTATCCTCTCTCTCTACCTCTCTCTTGCAGCCTCTCGAGGTCTCCTTATGCTCCCTTGTGCCTCCCCATGCCTCATATTTATAATGAATTAGAGAGGAGGGGATGTGGTTGAGAACAAGAGTGGAGGGGCTCTTGGAAAACTCAGTGATCTGATTCTGAACTCATAAATATGATGGTTCCATTGGCTCCAAAAGGGGGGTAAACCCACAAGACACTTGATTGGAAAGCTCTCAGTTCACTCCTTCTTCTTTTCTCTGTTCGAAGTGCTATCTATTACCTGTAGATTGCGATCGGTGCGCGCGCGATTTCGCCAATCACTTTTCTTTATTTTTTTCTTTTTATAAAATCTCCAAAACTAATTAAAACATCACTTGTCTTTTCTTTTAAATGACATCCAGTTCTATCCTTTTAGGATAATATCTAAAATATCTACAATATGCTAGTTTTGCCCAAAATCTAATATTTTTGGATGCCATCCATACTATACATATTAATACTAGTGATTAATATGACTCATAAGTCTCGTTCACGTTGTAACTTCCATGAAGGGTGGCTATGGTCCTTGTTAATGTGAGGAAAATATTAAATTTACGGATCTCAATTTTTAAATCAAATATTTTTTATTAAATAAAAATTGTTAGTTATTAATGTTAGTTTTTACCTTAGTTATTCTTTAGTTAGTAATCTTACTAACTTATTAATTGACTAACTAACTTTCAAACTAACCAACTAACTTTTATTGCGTGGAAATATTGCATTCTCCTCCCCTTAGAGAAATCGAGATGTCCTAATCTCGAGAGAAACTAGGGAAGACAAGCATTAATGGGGCTTAGGGCTTGTGGGTTAGACCCACCATGCGTCCGCTACACTACTCTAATATTTCAGGTAGTGCAACTCATATTATTACAAGAGTAGGATTTATTCTCAATATAAGTTGTGATACATGTCTATTAAGCTTCTAGGATTTTTAGTCATCCTGATAAGGTGTAGTGGATTCTAGGTCTTTGTCTTCATTTGATTCCTCTATATATCCATAGACTGCAACTGTGTAGCTTCATTTTCTTGGAGACTCAATGTCTTCTGGACTTAGATCGGGGCAGCCTGCTTGGATGTGTCCTAGCTCATTGCAATGGAAGCATTGACAGTAGAGACATCTCCTACGAATATGCTCTATCTCTCTGCACGTATGGCATCTCTTACCCTGATCTCGGGAGTCATCTTTACTACAATTTTCTTATTTAAGTCCTTGGACAATTGGATTCGCTCAAAATAATGCATCTTGCAAGTCTGTTGGATGCATTGCTTCAAGATAGTGGTTCAGAGGAGTGTTTAGGCCATGGCAAAACTTGGATACTTGCTGTGCAATATCCATAGGTGGTGCATATTTTAGTAGGGTTACAAAATTTGAGTAGTAAGATTCTAGGGTTAATTCCAGCTGCTTGAGCTTGAAGAATTCATTCATCTTTAAAGTTTGGTAGGTTGGCGGAAGGTATCATCCGGCATCTTTCAACTGAGCCCAAGTGACAGTGGCTTCATAAATACCTTGATCTTTGCACCATTGCTTCCACCATAAGCGAGCCTGGCCAACTAGCTTAAGTTTGGCTATCATTGCTTGATTCATGGAGGTAGTTTCCGAAGCAGAGAAATTGCCATCCATTGACTCAATCCATGTCTCCGCCTCTACTGTGATGTCTAACCCTTCTCCATCAAACTCGGGTGTCTTAATTTGCTTGAGAAGGAATTTCTTCTCTTGCATGTTAGCATTCTTGGTTGCAGAAGGTGCCTGACAATTAAGCCATACTACTTAGGTTATTTCTATTTAGGATATTTCTATGAACCATACATTGATCAATCATGCATCATTATGAAGTTTTGCTCTAATACCAATTGTAAAGTGTCTGCCTATCGGTTGTCCAAGCACGTTTTAGTGGTCCATCAAGAAATGAATCTAAGTGTCGCCACCTGGTACTCCTAGGGAATGTTCCAGGGTTTGTCGCCTAGGGTTTCCCGAGTCCGCCTCGCAACGGAATGTTCGCAGCCAAACCCACTAGGATTGACATGAAATTTGGGTTTCTAGGGCCAAGATCTCCTAACAGCATTCTAGCGTCAGGTTTTGGACATCCTACTTTATGTAGAGATACCCAATCCGAAGTAGCTCCATACCGCACTGGGTTCAAAGAGAATAGGAAACGAGAGGGATGCGCGCTTAACCTATCTACCCTTAGGGCATAGTCCCATTCCAGTCCCCTAAAAGGGCATGAATCAGGTTCAAACTTACTAATACCTAAAGTTGAATAGTGATAAATCCTAGTGAGAAGGCTCCCGATTCTATGGGACCACCCACCCGTAGGAAAGGCTGTCGGGGATTCCGTCCACCCGCTTCCCTTGATAGCTTTAGTTTTCTAATTAGGTCCTACCACATTTATGTGCGGCATTTAAAATCAACTTCATTAATTAATCCTTTTAGGGAACAGGTTTCGTTTGTGTAATTCACAACACAAACACGAAAACAAAACAAGCAGCCCTTTTGACAAACAAGTTCCTTAACTTATCTTCAAGTTAATCTTTGTCTCCTGCCCATATAGGAAATGATTATTACATCAAAAGCATTGCACATCTTAGCACATTTCATGCAAGCTTCACAAAAAAGAACCATATATTATCACAAAAAATGCTAGCTCTTGCACTTTAAAATATGTGAGACAATATGAGCTTATAAGTTTCATCGTAAGCAAATCTTCCTCCTTAGTTGTGATCATTCATTTGACAGCTCAATTGTTGTAACAAGTATTAAACCTACTAGAATTCATATGAAATTGCAAGAATGACAATTGATAACCCCTTTGGCAAATCACAAGCTCGTGGTCATTCCCAAGTTCCTAGAACAATGCCCACATATCATTCACTACCTTTTTCCACCGACTAAAGGTGATTCATATAAGGCTATTAGAGGGGCATATTTCAACACCCTCCCTAGCTTGAATAATAGGCAAAGAGATGGATAAGATGTTGAGATTTAGGCAATCACATGCAAGCTATCCAGAATCCCATATGCACAAATTAGGAAAATACCACCTATCCTCAAGATATAAAGCATTGTACTTGCCTCTCATTTTCAATGCAACATGATGGTACTTTTTTCATTTCAGTTAAGTGCCACAAAACTGTGTTTATGAGTCCAAGTATGAATCTTGGAACCTAATTCACTTGTGTGACATTCTACCTTCAACTCTTTGTCTTCATGAGTTCACTCCATAGCTTCATGCTGCCATAGCCATGCTCAAATCCAAGCATTTCAACATGGTATCAGAGCCATGGGGAGCATGGCACTAATCCTCCAGCTCCTTTTCACTTCTATCTAGCTCACCTTGAGCTCATGACTTCATGATCAACTCTATTTTCACTTCTAGCTTCACTCAAGCTTATTGTCTGCCATAGCTAGACTGCACCAACCCACCTTGGAGCCTATGGATCTCTTCAAGCAGGCCATAGCTAGACTGCACCTACCCACCTTGGAGCCTATGGATCTCTTCAACCTTGAAGCTTTCTTCTAGGCATATCTTCCTGACCTCAGGACGCTTCCTGTTGACACCTCAATCTGTAATATTACCACACAATAAAAGTTTATTGGTTAGTTCGAAAGTTAGTTAGTCAATTAATAAGTTAATAAGATTACTAACTAAAGAATAACTAAGGTAAAAAATAACTAACATTAATAACTAACCATTTTTATTTAATTAAAAATATTTTATTTTAAAAAATCAAGAGTCATAAATTCGATATTTTTCTCGGATTAACAAGGACCATAGCCACCCTTCACAAAAGTTACAACGTGAACGATACTTATGAGCCATATTAATCACTAGTATTAATATGTATAGTATGGATGGTCCAAAAATATTAGATTTTGGAAAAAACTAGCATATTCTAGATATTTTAGATATTATCCTAAAAAGATAAAACTGGATCTCATTTAAAAGAAAAGACAAGTGATATTTTAGTTAGTTTTGGAGATTTTATTTTTTTAAATAAAGAAATTTAGTAATTGGCGTATGCGCCCCAATCGCAGTCTATAAGCAATAGACATCACTTCGAATAGAGAAAAGAAGGAGTAAACCATCAGATTTATGCGTTAAGCATCAGATCATTGAGTTTTCCAAGAGCTCCTCCACTCTTGTTCTCAGCCACATCCCCTCCTCTCTAATTCATTATAAATATGAGGCATGGGGAGGCACAAGGGAGCATAAGGAGAACCCGAGAGGCTGCAAGAGAGAGGGAGAGAGAGAGGATACCTCTCCAAGAGAGAGAGAGAGAGAGAGAGAGAGAGAGAGAGAGAAAGAGAAGAGTCACCTCGAGAGGCTGCACAATTCTCTCTATCTCTAGCCATCTTTTCTTACACTCGCCCATCTCGAATTGATTTCACCTTCTTAATTTCTTGAGTCTACTTGCGGATGATGGCCTCCAAGCAAAGAATGTCGCATGTGGATGGAAATCCTACAACCAACAACGAAGTTTTGGGCGAAGACATCACTGTCAATCCAACTACGGAAGGTCATAAGTAATGTATTTCTAAATTGATAAATGCTTATTTTGATTCTTGCATGAGATACCTTAGGCTCCATACTATGATGGATGAGAATAGGTAATGGGAAGGGATAGGCCTCTTCTCACATATTTGAAAGATGGAGTTTGCAAAGTGCGTGTATTAAGGAAAGTTAATTGCACTTACTTGCATATGGCTTATTTGGCTATAAAGAAATCGGTCAAAGGTTATGAATAGCATAATTGTAAAAAGAATAACATTAGGAATTGTCCATACAAGTATTAAGTAAATTTTCATAGAATTGCTCTTTGATCCCAAGGGGGAGAGCGAATATGCGATGGAATTATTATCGCGTCTATTCTTGTATTGTTTAGGAAAAATACAATTAGTTTTGTTGGTTGATTGAACAACACCCTAAATTTTTTTCTTTCAATCAACTGATTGTTGCATTGTAATTTGGATAAATATTCCAAGGCTTGTGTTAATGGAAAATGCATGGCAAGGGTCTGTAACGACAAGTTGCCATGGGAATAAAGGAATGTTTTCCTAGAAGATGATATTAGGGTTGATTTCCTTGGTTATGCTCGATTGTTAATTGGATTAATTAAGAAATGATATTTTACACAGGTGGATCATCTCCAAGATTGCACCATGGATTACCTCAAGAGGGCACTGCTCGATTCACTGGCCGAAGGTTGAGTGGTGAAAAGGCCAACCATGGAAATGGTATCTCACTCCTAGACTGCTTGTGGGTCAGGTGGAGCTCTGGACACCCCTTTCCTATCAAGGATGGAGTTGGAGATCCCTCGTGAGCCCAACATCCAGGGTGCCATGTGATTTGGACCAAGTACTTTTGTTGGACAGAAGGGATACATAACTCAATCTCCTTACAATCTATCCTTGAGGCCTACAAACTTGATGCATTCAAAGAATTGCTCCATCACTCTTGTTGGTAACTAAAAAGAAAGTTCACATCCATAATGTCAATTTAATGGACCCTCATTGCTCAATAACAACCTTTCATCCTATTTCTATGTTCTTATGCTTCAACAAAATCACTTGGATGCCCTTGCCAAGCTCACATATAATTCATATTTTTATGATTGGTGGATAGTCGAAACTCCTATTGTAAATAAATGAAACCATTCTTGATATACACAACACTAAGACGATTGACCAAAAACCAACTCAAAAAAACTCATACACATTGAACTTGAGTCCACAAGCTCAAAATCTTGCACTCTTTGACACAAGGAGGAGAAAGGAGCTTGAAGCTATTTTCCTATGTCCAACTCCTCCTTACAAGGGAATAAGCCTTAGATGCCTTCATTGAATGCTAAATTGAGGTCAAACTATCTAAACATTTTGTAACTAATGCACACAAAAACTTGCCAAAATGAAGGGTATATAAAGGAGCATTTTAATTCCTTGTTGTATAGAAGGGTTTAGAAGAACAAAGTAGAACAAGTAAGTTTCAAAAATGAAAGGTATAGAAAGGAGAATTTCAAAAAACTATCAAAAGAAGCATGCTTCGAGTGCAAAGAAAGACAAGCAAGTTGCCAAAATGAAAGCATAGGATGAACGTATAGTACATAAGGGTATGTTCATAGTGAAGCACTTTCTCAACATTGGAAAACATAGAGAAGGGTATGTTCTTTATATAAAATATTCAGAAAGGAGCATTTTAAAATATTATTTTATTCTTCAAAGATTTTGTACATTTGTATTCATTTGTATTTTTCTTCTGAAGCATATTCTAAACATGCATAGATCCTTCTCATCCAAAATGCCTACTAGAAATATGAAGACTGGGTGTGCCTATTTTGGCAATGTTTTGAAACGCACATGGAGTTCTCACAAACCTCACACAACACATTAATCGCATCCATGGAAATAACATTTTGAAATGCATGTAGAGCAACACCTATGAAGCTATTGCATTTTGAAATGTAGCACCTTTGAACTTTCTCTCTTTCTCTCTAGCATTTCCTAAACACAAAAAGCTGCAACAAATAGATAGTGACATACAAAAGATAAGGAGATGAACCTTGAAAGAGCAATACCACAAAACACCACAATGATGCAAGGAAGAGACACGTGCAAAACTCAAGACAATGAAGAGAGATGTATCAAAGACAAGGATACAATATGATATCCTAAGAGGGAGGGAATACCTGCAATCTTGGATATGGCAAAGGGAGGAGGATGGTTCTCTCTCTATATCTCTTTCTCTATCCTCTAGATTGATTGAAAAGGGAGGTGAGTAGCGAAGAGAGTGTGTGTAATAAGGACCATTAGTGAGAGAGGGTATATGTGAGAGAGTTTGTGCATAAGGACTATTAGTGTGAGGCACAAAAAGAGAAAGAATGTGTGTATAATGACCATTGAGAGAGAGAGAGAGGTAGTGAAACCAACCTTTCTCCTTGAAGAGGGTTGTAATAACTTGATTAATCAATAGTTGCATCCTTTGTACACATAGACATCCATGCATCATCAAAAAACCATCTCTACGAACAAAATACTCATGTCTCTAGCCATTGCAAAGCTGATTATATACATTTGCAAAAATTGAATTAGTAGCATACTAATCTTTCATAGCATCCAACTCAATGTGACATACCATAATGGCAACCAAAATCTGAGGCTTACATGGCAATGCATCATCTTCTGCATCCTTTTCCCCATCTATTATCATAATTTGAAATTAAAATATAGATAACAAGTTGGCCCATCTCATGGCTACTCAAATAACTTAGTTTGTATCCAAAAGTAGTGCAAATTATACCTAATGGTCTGTTTGCACTGTGAAATCAACCCCTAAGTGATAGAATCTCCATATCAAGTGCATGAATTATACCAAGTAACTCTTTCTCATAAACCTACAAATTCTTATGCGAACCATGGAGAATACAACTCTCATATGGCACAACTCAGTCATCTTATATTAAAATAGCCCCTATGTTGTCTCCATCATATGGCATGTGCTTATGTAACTCATTAAACACAATGTGCAAATAATGCCTATGATTTGCCTCATTCTATAAATATGCAATCATGTTATCAAAGAAAGTGCCCACAAATTGCATGTGTAGCCTAAATTTGCAATCCATAATCTAAATCAAATGTTGCAAGAGATTCATAAGTACAAAAGGCATGACAAGAAACTCATACAACCCAAAAGTCATTGTGAAAGCTATCTTAGGAACATCCTTTGCTCTACTCCAAATCTTATGACACCCACTTTTCAAATCAATATGGCTAAATGTGGCTGTCCCTTGCAATATATGCATAAGATCATTGATTGGAGGGATCAAAAATTAATTATTTATCATGGTTTTATTTAAAGGAAAATAGTCAATGCACATGTACCATGATCCACCCTTTTTTGGACCAAAAATACCAGAGAACAAAGAGGACATGAGCTAGGCTGAATCAATCCTTTTTTCAATAGCTCCTTCACCTAACTCATTATCTCCTCTTGCTGGGCTATACTTACCATGTAGGGTGGATTATTAGGAGGACTACTTCCAAGGACAAGATCTATGATATGATCTCATAGTGATGGATTGTTGTAGAGGCTACATAGAATTGTATATACATTTCTTGTTGGTCATGTGATGGGAAGTACAACTATCCAATACCCATGAGTCACTCGGAGATACTTCTTGTATCAACAAGGAACACACTTTCTCAATAGTCACCATGAATAGCCCCAACTCTGCTTTAGCCATATTGGCTATCTCCTTCCCTTTAGTTTTCAATGTGCCATTCTTTTCATCTACCTTCTTAACACAAACATTTGAAATTGCATATCCTTTCTTCTTGCCGTAGAAGCACTATCCTTGAAACGTTTTCTTACCATCCTTCTTCTTTTTGTCACCACCATTGGTAGAAGAATCAAATGTGCCTTTTGCATTAGTGGAGAATTCAACATAGTGAACAAGTTGTGTGTGGCATAGATGGAGTCTAAATGTAGGAACAAGAGAATACATGCTATAGCAAGAACAAGTTACACAAGATACATAGACATATATGATGTGGTAGACAAGGAGGGAATGAAGATGCTGAATAAGGCAACTTTGCTTTGGGTAATAGTAGTGATGATGTAGGTCTCCACCTCTCACCATGATGGGATGGATATGGAGAAAACAAGATGGAAAGAGTTTCTCTCTATCAAGTCCCTCTCTCTCACACTCACTCTCCCCCTCTCCTTTACTCTCACACAAACATGAAAAGAAAAGGAAGAACAAAGAGTCCCAAAGTTTGCACACACACAAATAGACTTCTCCATTAAATTTTATTCTTTTTATACATATTGAGAGCTGAAAAGATGAATGGGTTGCCTCTTACCCGCCTAGCCTCCAATCCTCACTAAGAGAGCTAAAGAGGGGCACCACCTAGCCAAAGGGAGGATGGGCTAGGACATCCCTTTCCTCAAAGAGAATTGAAAGAACCAAAAACACAACTTCACGAGAGAGAATTTGTAGCCCATCTTAATGGAAATGAAGATTATGGAAGGTTAAGAGAGGTGATGGCTCCTAAGTTCTCCCATGAACATATATATAACATGAGGAAATAAGGATTCCCCACCAATAGAGCATATGGCAAGTTTAAGTATGAATGTAGAGGGAGAATTAGAAGAGAGTACATATGATTTATGTTGAGATATTTGCAATCACATCTACTTCAGTACCTTTGTGAGGAGCAGTGAGGGCTCAGGACCAAAATCCCATATGCATAGTAGATGAAAGTACTACCACTCAATTCCTATAAAGCATTGTACTTTCACTCTTTTTCTAATGCAATGATAGTACTCTTTTCTTTCCAGTAAAGTGTCATGTCACTATCAATACACAAGATTGTGTTTATGAGTCCAAGTCTCAATCTTGAAACCTAATCCACTTGTGTAACAATTTGTCCTAGTCAGGGTCAATGTCTTCATGAGTTTCTTTTTCCTCTTTCAACCTCCATAGCTTCCGCATCTGCCATGCTTTAGATCCCGTGTATTTTTACATGGTATCAGAGCACAGCTGAGCATGGCTTAGCATGTCTCAGGTCTCCTCTCTGCTCCTTCAACTCCTGTTCATCCCTATCCAGCTCAGGATCAGTGTATGACTTCATTTCTTCAACTTCATGTTCAATGCACCTTGTGGCGGCCATAGCCAGTCTAAACCCTGCCTCCTTTGATCCCTTGGATCTCTTCATAAAGATCATTTTAGGTCACGATGCCTTTTGAGGAATCGTTCCTCACATCAGGATGCTTCATCCTGGCACAAGCAGCCCCGAGATTGGCCCTTCTACAACCTAGCATTGTCAAAATTAGAGGTCACTTCCTATTTTGCGCCACAATCTGGTTGTACTGCTATCGCCCTTACTACAGCTGACGATCCGCATGCTGGTTATGGGGTTTTTGAAGCCCTATATGTAAGCCTTCTTCAACTCAGAGATCTCTTGAAATGATGGCCTCTGTAAGTTGCTACATCAGAAAAATCAGACCCCTATCTGAAACCCTATTTTGGACTCCATAGCGAACTTCTCAAAAGATTCAAATTTTCATCATTTCCTCTCTCCTGCCACTCTGATCTGAGTCCTACTTAGTACCAACAAATATTTGAGCATTTAATCAGGAAGATTTGGAAGACCTTGAAGATTTAATCAAGTCAAACTCAAGCTCCTCATGTACTTCATCTTCTCACTCTTTCTTTACTCCATTGGGCCAAGCCAACTATTGCCACTGGAACAATCCACTGCCACTCAGAACTCAAGGTCTCGGCATCAAATCAAGAAGGGGAAGATATGGATCTAAAAGAACTTGAAGGATTTTTGTAGGTTTGAAAGACTCAGGGAAGAAACATAGTGTCTATTGACACTCATTTTTTAGTGATCTAAACACTTGTGTCTCTTGACACACCTCAACCAACTCTTCTACTGCTTAAATTTGATAAGTTTGAAGCTGATTTGCTGTTGGTCCCTCAAGTCAAAAATGGGCAAAGATTCTCCAACTTCCCATTTCAAAGGAGTCGGGTTTCATACTTGGCAGACCCACATTAAACTGATCCTGATGAAGAAGGGCCTCTGGGCCATTACCACTGGAAAAGAAAAGAAGCCTTGTGATGCGGAACTTGCTATCACTTGGCAAAAGAATGATGATAAGGCTCAGGCCATTATCAAACTGGAGGTAGAGGACAGCTATATCCACCATGTGGATAACTGTGAGACTTCACAAGATACATGGAAGAGACTTGACACTTTGTTCGGTGCACAGTCTAAATCATCAAAGTATGGTCTCCTATTTGAATTTTTCAGGCTTGAAATGAAGTCCAGCACATCACTTGCCACACATCAAAATTACATGGAAGGACTTCTAACCCAACTTGTAGGAATCAACATTAAAATGGAAGAAGATGTTTGCATCGGTGTTCTACTTAAGAGTTTGCCTCCTGAATATAATAATGTATCAACAACTCTAATTAATATACCAAACCCTGAACTTGTTGATATCTAGGCATCACTGTTAGAGGAGGAAAAGAAGCTAAAAACTAAGGAAGGACCAAGTACCTCTAGAGATGACCATGCATTATATGTTGGCAACAGGTACAAAGGCAGAAGGATCAGCTCTTTTGTGACTTCTGCAAAAGTGTAAAAATTACACAGCGCAGTAAACAGAATCTGAGAAAGTGATAGAGATAGAGAGTACACAACAGATAAGAGGAGAATTAGAAAAATTATTTAGCTCCAAACAACTGATACAAAGATGGCTCTATCCACCCGTGCGCTTCCACACAGTGAAGCTTAGATGGTGATCTAGACAGAAGATAGGTGAAGAGCTTAAGGCTAGCTGGAACAACTGTGATTGGGTGAAAGATAGATGATCGATGGCTGTGAAGAGGTTTAGCTTTTATAGCCCGTGAAGGTGATTAGGTCAGCATGACCGACCTACCATATGAACCTCCACTAGTTGACCAGGGAATATTCTAGGGAATATTTCCTTTACTGTCAGACCGGGAGCGCTACCCCCAGACCCCCACCAGGGGGGCTACTGGCCCCCCTAGGACCCCCAAACCAAGGGCTGCTTCCGCAGCCCCCAAACCCCAAAATAGGGGCCCCTTTTAACTCCCTTACCCTGCAACTCGATGTAATGTGCCTCAAGTTGCTACCAACTTAACTACTCAATCCAACCCAAAGATTAGACCCACAATGGTTACCTTTTTGCCATCTGGTCACATAGATCTCATTTGATATACAAGTCATGACTCTACCAATATCCGGGCTCACATTTGGCTTCTCCTCATAATGGGGGGCTTACAACTTTGAACACCATGGATCATTGGTCGCATTTTATGAGGGTGGGGCATTGAGCATATCTAACAAGGACTGGACACACTGAGAAGTTCTGCCATGCCAGAAAGAGGTCCCAAAAGGCCTATCTAGTTGCAGTCAAAAAAGAAGAAGAAAATAGAGAAAAGGAAGAAGAAGAAGAAGAAGAAGAAGACCACCAGGAGAATGACAAACTTCATCAATCCTTCTATTCAAATAGACTTTTTTAGCTATGTATTTCCTAGCCCTAATGCCTTAGATATAAACATGTAAACTCCTCAGTTAGCCTTGTACTACGACCTCTATACACTTTTTGAGGCCCCTGCTACAGCCTCTGGATGTCCATCATGTTTGTGGTACCCACACTTAGCCTTTTCTGCAACAGCCTCTAGTGTTTTGCCACGTTTATGGTATGCCCACACTTTGCAAGTGATGCTTTCACTAAAGCCTCTATACACTTTGTACTTCTGGTTGTGATTGAGGAGGGGTGTTGAGATATTTGCAATCACACCTACTTCAATCCCTTTGTGAGGAGCAGTGAGGGCTCAAGATCAGAATTCCATATGCACAATAGAAGAAAGTACTACCACTCAATTCCTATAAAGCATTGTACTTTCACTCTTTTTCTAATGCAATAATAGTATTATTTTCTTTTTAGTAAAGTGACATGTCACTATCAATACACAAGATTGTGTTTATTAGTCCAAGTCTCAATCTTGGGACCTAATTCACTTGTGTAACATTTTGTCCTAGTCAGGTTCAATGTCTTCATGAGTTTCTTTTTCCTCTTTCAACCTCCATAGCTTCCGCATCTACCATGCTCTAGATCCCACGTATTTTTTATTGAGATGACAAGCTCAACACATGCGGACATTGATGATGGACCGTCAGGTTAGATGGGTCCACATGTCTACACTTAGCACGTCGGTGGTCATTATGACTCTCACATGGCCACTGACTCATTACTTATTAAATTCAAGTTGTTACACCTATTTATAGTTGGCATAGTTATAATGCCAGTCGATTAGTGTAGTCGGTTATGCATTGTTTGACTTAGTAGGCCACTTTCCTTTATGTTTTATCTTATCTATACTTTGTGTACATTGAAAAGGGTGTGGAAGAAGAAGAAGAAACCAGCAAGAAAACGTTTTGGCCTCCATCTCTCTTCTTGTCTCTTGAGTGAGCTTCTCCTTGTGCATTCTGTGTGTGTTCGGCGCAGCATCTTGAGCAAGTCCCCCCACCATGCAATTCTTGACATGGTATCAGAGCCACACCACTGAGAGAGGCTGATTTCGAAGGCTGAAGTGAAGGACAAGCAGCAAGGTTCGAGCAAGCAAGCCACGAGTAAGAAGCTCTCCCATTCTTCCACTCTTTCTCTTAGACAGTGCCTATGGAGGCACTAGAAGCAAGGTAGAGCAAAAATCTTAGATTGCAATGAGATTTAGTATGCGAGAAGAGCACTGTGTATTTTGTAGATTTGGCCTTTAGGGCTCTCCCGCTGCTATTTTGGCCATCCGAGGTCATTTCAGGTCCCGTTTTAGAGCCACAAGGTTACGGACAGCAGTTCGAGATACCCTGCAATTTTAGCTGTGTCTGCCGTATACAGGTGCACAGGTTATAGATTTCAGATCTGTAAGTTCAAAGGTGTTTACCAGGATGAATAAACAAAGGTTTATCTGCAAACTGGTTTTGCAGATTGCATGTATTGTTGAGCAGACTATGAAAAAGACTGTCTGGTGTATTGCTACACACTACAGGTCGAGGGTTGCAAGAGATTTGCTTGCTATTTGGTATTAGTTTGTGATAATGGCAGAGAACAATGGAAACCCCATCATTGAGAAGCTCGACAAGAACAACTACCCTTCATGGAAGTTTCATGTCACAAACTTCCTTATTGGAAAAGGCCTCTACGAGTTTGTTTCAGGTGAAGAAAAGGAGCCGGAGGTGAGTGATCCTCCAACTGCAGAAGAGACAAAGGCACAAAAGGAATGGAATGCAAAAGATAAAAAGGTCATGTATTGGTTGTCTACAGTAATTGACAATAATATGATGGGACATATTAGAAATAAAGAGAATTCATATGTAGCTTGGACCATACTTGAAAGTATGTTTTCCGTAAATACAAAGGCACGAAAGATTCAACTCAAGCAAGAGTTGAATACATTGAAGAAAGGAAAGATGTCTATCAATGAGTATGCACTGAAGGTAAGGAGCATTGCAAATGCCTTGGCAACGATTGATGCAATGCCCGATGATGATGATTTGGTGTCGTCTACCTTGGGTGGACTTTGTCAAGATTGTGGGAGAGAAGGAAGGAGTCTCACTTGAAGCTTTCTTGCTTGCACAATGGGGGAAAACACACAGAGGTGGAGGCTGAAAACAGTTTTCCTCTTCTTAGTTGTGTAAGCCAAAAGAACTCAAGTACAAAGAAATAGAAGAACCCTATATATGGGTCTCAAACCAAACTCAACTAACTAAGGTGGCATACTAACTGAGCCATGAACTAGAGTAGATAAGGATAGCTGTCATGTAGCTATTATTCATGGGCGGTGTACCAACCGCGTCTGCAACTGACAATTGGTGACATAAATACACAACGGTCACCCTGGCGTATCACGAGTGGAGCTAGATATCTCAACACTCCCCCTCGAGCTCAATCCCAATTCCTGCACACCAAGCAGGTCTCTGAACTTGCGCAGCTTCTCTGCGCCCAATGCCTTCGTGAATATGTCAGCTACCTGATCCTCTGTGCTGACATAAACTAGATCAATAAGACCTAGTAAAACCCTCTCTCGCACATAGTGATAATGCACCTCAATGTGCTTTGTTCTAGCATGATAGACTAGGTTATTTGCCAAGTGTATACTACTCATGTTGTCACAATAAATGACAACTGGCCCATCTGTAGACTGATGCATATCATAAAGTAGCTTATGCAACTAAGCTACCTCACATACAGCCATTGCTGCACCCATCTACTCAGCCTCTATGCTCGACAAGGCAACTGTAGGCTGTTTCTTGCTGCTCCAAGTGACTGCAACACTCCCAAAAGAGAACACATATCCACTGGTAGATCGTCTATCAGAAATACTACCAGCCCAATCAGCATCAGTGTATCCATGCAACTGTATCTGAACCCCAGTCTCATAAAATAGTCCATACTGCAATGTGGACTTCACATACCTGAGTATGCGTCTAGCCGCATCCAAATGCGGTTTCCTTGGAGCCTGCATAAACTGACTTACCAATCCAACAGCATAGCTCAAATCTGGCCTGGTAATAGTCATATAAATCAAACTTCCTACTATGCGTCTGTATATAGTAGGGTCTTCCAGAAGCTCATCTGCATCTGTGCTCAGCTTCACATTCTGCTCCAAAGGAACTGAAATAGGCTTACAGCCTGTCATCCCATATTTGGACAGCATGTCCAATCCATACTGCCTCTGCAAGAGCTGTATCCCACTTGGTGATCTAATCACCTCAATGCCCAAGAAATAACGCAGCTCTCCCAAATCCTTCATCTCAAACTTCTGCTTCAATAGCATTTTCACATGAAGGATATCTTCATCACTGTCACCTGTCATAATCAAATCATCAACATAAATGACAAGTAGCATAATACCTTTCTCTATTTTTCTCACATAAAGTGAGAAATCTGCCTTGGAAATCTGAAAACCAATAGTGAAAAGATACTGTCCTATCTTGTCAGACCATGCTCTAGGTGCTTGCTTCAAGCCATACAAGGCTTTCTTCAACCTGCAAACAAACTCAGGATGAACAGCATGCACATAACCTGGTGGCTGCTCCATATAGACCTCTTCTTGCAAATCACCATGCAAGAAGGCATTCTTTACATCCATCTGATGTAAAGACCATCCCTTTGATGCAGCCATAGCAATGACTGCTCTTACGGTTGCCATCCTTGCAACCGGACTGAATGTTTCTTCATAGTCAATGCCATATTTTTGTACATACCCCTTGACTACTAATCTTGCCTTGTATCTGTTCACAGAACCATCTGCGTTGTGCTTCACCTTATAAACCCACTTACAGCCAATTGCATTTTTACCTTTAGGCAAAGGTACCAATTCCCATGCAGCATTTGCTTCCAAGGCATCCATTTCTTCATCCATGGCTTTCTTCCATTTTTCTTTTCCCATGGCTTCCTCAAAAGAAGTGGGTTCTAGTTCTTGTATCACTTTAACCATATATGCATAATGAATGGCTGTAAATCCATCATATTTCAGCCTATCCACAGGATACCTAGCTCTGGTAGACCTGCGCAAAGTAGGTTCACTCCCAGGTGCTCTCAAAACATCCCTGGTCTTCCTTACTCCAGGTGTAACAATAGAAGGAATACCCAACTCATCATCAATTCTCTGTTCTGAGCCACTGGATTCACCATCCACATAAGAGTGACCTGCATTCACATCAAACATGGGCTGATCAACCTTCTCTTTTCCTTTTCGTGATACCTGCATACCACTATCTGCATTGCTTTGAGAAGATTCTCCTGATCTCAATCTGCCTATCCATGGCGAAGAATGTGAACCACTGCTAGAGGACGCTCCAGGTCCACTAATATTTTGTGACTGCTGCTGTGAATTCTGTGCAGCATTACCATTTTGTGCATCTACATCATCAATCACATTTACTGGTTTATACCAGCTACTCATCTCATCAAAAACAATATCTCTGCTCACTGTAAACTTACGAGTAGAAGGGTTATAGCATCTATACCCTTTTTGCTGCAGAGAGTAACCAATAAAGATGCACTTCTCAGCTTTTGGATCCAACTTGGATCTCAACTCATCTGGCACATGTACATAGGCAATGCAACCTAAAATTTTCAAATGAGAAATATCTGGTTTCCTACCAGTATACCTCTCCTCTGGAGTCATTCCATGTATTGCTGCAGTGGGAGTCCTGTTCATTATGTAGACTGCTGTAGCAACTGCTTCAGCCCAATAAAAATCTCGCAAGTCTTTTTCATTGAGCATGGCACGAGATACCTCTCCAATATGCCTGTTTTTCCTTTCTGAAATTCCATTTTGTTGTGGGATATGACTGCATGAATATTGTTGCTTTATGCCATGCTCCTGCAGGAACCTTGCAAACTCATTTGAGAGGTACTCTCCCCCTCCATCTGACCTTAGGCATTTTATCTGCAGGCCTGTTTCTTTTTCAACCATAGCTTTAAGAGTTTTGAAATGCCCAAAAACTTCACTTTTCTTTTTCATAAAATACATCCAAACTTTTCTGCTATAGTCATCAATAAAAGTAACAAAATAATGACAGCCTCCAAGAGATGCAGCTTTAGTAGTCCACACATCAGAGTGGATTAATTCCAATGGCTTCTCATTCTCTTGAACATGTCTAGGAAATGGTTTCCTTGCCTGTTTTCCAAACTGACAGGATTCACATACCTTATGCATTTCTGCAACCTTGAATTTGGGCAATCCTGCAATAATATTTTGGGCCTGCATTGATTTAAGTCGTTGTACATTAACATGACCAATGCGTTTATGCCAGATATCAATATCTGCAACTACACCGGTCCCATGTGCAAACATTGCTGCACTCAATTCAGACATGTCTGCATCCAATGTAAACATTCTGCCCTTCTTCTTTCCTTTTGCTATCAAGCGACCTTTATTTTTCATATCCTCAACAAAGCATCCATGAGGATTAAATCTGACCTGCAAGCCTTGCTCAACCATTTTGACCAACAGAAACCAGATTCTTGGTGATATTCGGGACATGAAATACATCAGACAGGTATTTTTTTTTCCCATCCTGCATAGACAAGGGAATTTTTCCAATCTACACAATAGGATGTGCAGTATCATCACCAGTCTCTACAAATCCTGGTTTTTCCATTTTCCTTGCATCCTCCATCCATTCTGCATGACCTGTCATGTGGTTTGATGCACCTGAGTCAACATACCATACATCATTTCTTTCTTCTGCACTTGTCACAGAATTGTTCATGTGCTGCACCATAAACAAATGCTCATTTCTGTCATCACCCTGTCTACTAGAAGATGCATAATTCCCTTGTTGCAGTTTTCCATTCATGATGTCATTCTTCTTTTTATAGCAGTCTTTAGCCATATGACCCATTTTACCACAGTAGAAGCATTCAACATTACTATTTGCATTTTGGCTCTTTGCCATCCACCACGACCTCTTTGGCTCCCCCTGCCTCTAGAGTTACCACGTCCTCCTCCATAGGACTGGTTTTCTTGAGTTTGCTGCATATTTTGATTTCTGCCACGGCCTCCAAATCGGCCTCCTCTACCTCTGCCTCTACCTCTTCCAGCATTTGAGTAGAAGACAGCTTCTTTTGAAGTTCCTCCTGAAGAAGATGCACCACCATTTCTCTGCTCCTCAGAAATTAGAAGAGCAATCAACTTCAAGGTCACTGAGACTAAATCATCATCTTCCACTGGCGACCCAATGGAAGCAAGTCCATCTGCAATCTTCTTCACCTTCATGTGGTAGTCATTGATGCTCATACTTTCTCTTTGCACATTGTGCAACTCTTGCTTGAGCTGCATTTTCCTGGCTTGTGTATTTGTGCTATACAATTTTGACAAAGTATCCCATGCCTCCTTTGGCGTACTTGCATCTTGAATATGCACAATCATAGAGTCTGAAATACTAATAGATAGCCAGTACATAGCTTTCCTGGCTCTCTCATGCCATGCTTTAAATGCCTGCATTTGTTGTTGATTGGGAACATCAGGAAGAACTGGTTCCTCTTCATTTCCCGCAACAAATTCCCAATATCATTTTCCCATAAGGAAATTCGTCATTCTAAACTTCCATGCTTGGAAGTTGTTCTTATCAAGCTTTTCAGTGACAATCTGTGAAAGAGAATCAGATGCCATTACCGAACACTGCAAAAAATTTTGTCACTGCAAAAAACACAGCTTCACCCTCACAAGGGAAAATCTGCAAAACTGGCGAAAGTGGTATTTGACCACACAGTCACTTCCTAGTGACGATTTTGCATCAACAGGCAACAGGGATGATTCTGTAACTCCCAATGTCTCTACGCACAAGCATACGATGCAATTTCTACAGAAACTTTTCACCGACCTGTAGAACAGTGGCTGCACAGCATAAAACCGGGCCTTTTCCTGAGTGCGTGCAGAAAACTTCCACCTCCAAAGCAGGCCCCGAAATGGCCTCAAATCAAAAAAACAAGGACGCCAAGGGCTAAAGCCCTTGCCCGCAGCATATACTGCCCTCTTTCTTCACCGCGAAGGGCGTCTCAACCTGAGACAATGCACTCCTGCACTTTTCGGCTGTGCTACCTGCAGAGATCTGCTCCCAAAATAGAAAATGAAAGAAACACTGCTCCTCTTACCAGAACACCGCGAGCTTGGCTTGCTTTCTTGAGCTCCTTACCACGAACAAGCCTCTGATACCATGTCAAGATTGTGGGAGAGAAGGAAGGAGTCTCACTTGAAGCTTTCTTGCTTGCACAATGGGGGAAAACACACAGAGGTGGAGGCTGAAAACAGTTTTCCTCTTCTTAGTTGTGTAAGCCAAAAGAACTCAAGTACAAAGAAATAGAAGAACCCTATATATAGGTCTCAAACCAAACTCAACTAACTAAGGTGGCATACTAACTGAGCCATGAACTAGAGTAGATAAGGATAGCTGTCATGTAGCTATTATTCATGGGCGGTGTACCAACCGCGTGTGCAACTGACAAGTCGGTGACATAAATACACAACGGTCACCCTGGCGTATCACGAGTGGAGCTCGATATCTCAACAGACTTAACAATGAAAAGGCTTGGAAGACTTTTGTAACTTCTGTATATGTTAGAAAGCCATTTCTAGATTTTGATGAGTGAAGAGATCAACATGCAGAGTGAGACATCTGAAAAAAGTGGTGAATAGGTCCAAGCTTTCTACTCTAGTTCAGGAAGGGGATGTGGCAGGTTCTCTTCAAGAGGCCGTGGTACAGGACGTAGTAGTGACAACCAGCAAAATAGATTGAATCAGCAATTTGGCTTTATGCAGGTTTCAGGAGGTCGTGGTAACTTTAGAGGTAGGGGGGGCTTTAGAGGAAGAGGTGGATGGCAGAACAGAGGTTCTAACAACTCTGGTATTGTGTGTCACTAGTGTGGCAAAACAGGTCATATTGCAACCCAATGTTATGCTAAGAAAGATGATATTCATAGTGGTAAATTGTAGCAAGGAAACTATGCATCCTCTTCACGACAGAATGAAGACAAAAATGAACGTTTGTTTGTTATGCAGCATATGCTGAATACTGTTACAAGAAAGGGAATACATGATTATGTTTGGTATGTTGATTCAAGTGCATCCAATCATATGACCAATCATGCAGAATGGTTTGGAGAGATGTAGGATTTGCAAAATGTAGATTATGTGCAGATGGGTGATGATTCATGCCACCCAATTTCACACATTAGAAAAGTTCCCTTGTCCTTGCATGATGGTAAAACAAAGAGTCTTTCAGATGTATTACATGTGCCATCTATTACAAAGAACTTGGTGTCAGTCGGTCAAATGGTAGAGCAAGGGCTGCAAGTCAGATTTAATGCAAAGGGATGCTTTGTAGAAGACTTCAATGACAAGTGCAGGTTGGTAGCAAAGGGAAGTAGAGTTGGACGTATGTTTACTCTGGATGCTGGAATTCCTACTATGAATGCTGCTATGTATGCTAAAGGAAAAGGTGTTGTTGCAGATATTGAAATTTGGCACAAACACATTGGACATGCATGCGACAAAGATGTAAACCCAGACATATCCTTGATGTTGTGCATACAGATATTTGGGGGCCTACACAAAATGTATCTCTTGGAGACAGTTCATACTTTGTCACATTCATTGATGATTGTTCTAAAAAGCTGTGGATATATTATATGAAGGAATGGAGTGAAGCATTTGAGCACTTTAGAGCTTTCAAGACTGCAGTTGAAAGAGAAACAGGCTTGAAAGTAAAGTGCTTGAGGTCAGATGGAGGGGGAGAGTACCACTTGAATGAGTTCAGTGATTTTCTGAGGTCTCATGGGATAAAGAGACAGTTCACATGCAGGTATACCCCACAGCAAAATGGGGTTGCAGAAAGGAAAAATAGGCATATTGCAGAAGTTGCACGTGCCTTGATGGCTGAAAAGAATATCCCTAAGCATTTTTTGTCTGAGGTTGTTCATACTGTTGTTTATATTATGAACAGAACTCCCAGAGCTGTAGTTCATGGGATGACTCCTGAAGAATGCTTTACTGGCAAGAAGCCTGATGTATCGCACTTGAACGTATTTGGCTATGTTGCATTCATTCATGTGGCAGATGAGCTACGTAAGAAGCTTGATCCAAAGGCAGAAAAATGTGTTTTTATTGGATACTCTTTAGAGCAGAAATGGTATCGCTGTTATAACCCTATCACATGTACATTCAGAGTGAGCAGGGATGTCATCTTTGATGAAATGAGCATTTGGTATGCATCTAGTGGTGATGCATTGGATGATGTGTTAGATATGATCAATGGCCCACCCTCATTAGGTGCCACCAATGATCCATGGTGCTCAAAGTTGTAAGGCCCCCATTATGAGGAGAAGCCAAATGTGAGCCCGATGGTTGAGTCCTGACTTGTATATCAGATGAGGTCTATGTGACCGGATGGCAAAAAGGTGACCGTGGAAATATTCTTGGAATATTCCCTGGCCGACTAGTGGAGGCTTATATGGTAGGTTGGTCAGGCCAACCTAATGGCCTTCGCAGGCTATAAAAGCTAAACCCCTTCACAGCCATCTATCATTCATCTTTCACCCTGTCAGAGTTGTTCTAGCTAGCCTTAAGCTCTTCACCTATCTTCTGTCTAGATCGCCATCTAAGCTTCACATAGTGGAAGCGCACTGGTGGACAGAGCCATCTTTGTATCAATTGTTTGAAGCTAAAGAATTTACTGATTCTCCTCTTTTCTGTTGTGTACTCTCTATCTCTATCTCAGATTTTGTTCGCTACGCCATGTAATATTTTACATGGTATCAGAGCCCAGGGGGCTCTAGAGATCGGAGAGTGTGCAAGAGGCAAAGGCTTCAATAGCAAGGAGAAACTATGTCGACTTCCCGAAGCGGTTCTGGTGCATCAGGAAGCGGTGCAGGAGGTGGTGCTGCTGTACCGGCTATTCAAACACTGAGGATTCGTCCACCAACCTTCAGCGAAGGCAAGTTAGATGGTACAAACTACACCTTGTGGAAGTTCAAAATTAAAACTATCCTTGATTCTTATGAGCTTCTGGAGACTGTGCTGGGGACTGACGCAGAACCACAGCCTACCCCTGACCCATCAAATCCTAGTGTGATGATTCCTCCGAATGCAGATCTTCTACGAGCTTGGAAACAAAGGAATGCAGATGCATTGTGTGCCTTAGTTACAAGCTGTTATGATAGTGTTCTGACTTTGATTCGGCATACAACCAAAGCGTCAGAGGCTTGGAATGTACTAAGGAGTCAGTATGAAACACGAAACTAAACAAGGATTCAAAACTTGGAGAATCAACTAGTAGCGGAGAAGTTTGCTGAAGGAGAGACGGTTGAAGCATTCATCACTCGGATTAAGAATCTACACGACCAGATCGCTGGCATTGGGATACAAAAGACTAGTGAAGAGCTAGCTCGGAGGTGTCTTCGGATTTTTCCACAAAAGTCTGATGGACTGGTAACTGCCCTTAATACTCAGGTGAGACCTCAAGCTTTGACTTTTGAGGATTTTTGTGCATTATTAATGGAGGAGGAGTTGAGGCTAAAAGCCCGAGAAGGAAGCAACAATGGAGATGCTGCATTCTCTGCCAATGCAAAAGGCAAAGGTGGTTCCTCCACCAAAATGATGGTGACAAAAAGAAGAAGAGCGGCAAGAAGAAGTTTCAAGGAGAGTGCTTCTACTGCAACAAGAAAGGACATGCAATTGCAGATTGTCGTGTCAAGAAGGCAGATGAAAAGAATGGTACTCTTAAAAGTAAAGGGAAAGAGACAGCAATATGGCTGAAGCAGAGTTGAAATTATTCATGACGACCATTGAGGAAGTGTGCTCCTCGGTGCAAGAAGAATCTACCACTGACTCATGGGTGTTGGATAGTGGGGCCTCCCGTCACATGACCAACAAGAAAGGTCTATACAATTCTATGCAGCCTCTACAAGAATCCATCACTGTAACGGTTGGAAATGATGCTAAATGCCCTGCTGCGGGCACAGGTACTATTTCTTTTGTTGCTGCAAATGGTGAAGTCAAAAAGCTTTCAAATGTGTTGTATGTTTCCGAAATCAGGAGAAATCTGTTATCAGTTGTTGCCATAACTGATCTTGGTCATGAAGTGAGGTTCAAGAAGACAGGTGCAGAAAATTCTTGATAGTGCTGGCATAATTGTTGGCAAATGAGAAACAAGGAACAACCTATATGAGCTAAGTGCTCTTACAGCCACCGCTAGAGTGGGCACAAGTAAGCTTTGGCATGAAAGGTTTGGACACATCGGATTTGCAGTGTTGAAGGAGATGCAAAAGCAAGGTATAGTTGCTCACCTACCTACAATAACTAAATTGAAGGAACCATGTGAAGCTTGTATGATAGGCAAGCAAAAGAGAAAGGCATTTCCATAAGAACGCAAGAATAGAGCACAGGCTCCTCTGGAGTTGGTGCATGTTGACTTGTGTGGTAAGATGCCTACACAGGCCTTGGGGGGATCTTCTTATTTTATGTTGATTGTCGACGACTATAGTAGGAATATTTGGGTGTACTTCCTTCGTGATAAGGCTCAAGCTTTTGGTAAATTTAAAGAATGGCTAAAACTTGTTGAGAATGAAACAGGGAAAAGTGTGAAGAAATTTAGAACAGATGGTGGTGGTGAGTTCAACTCAAAGGAGTTTGAAGGCTTTTGCAAGAGCAAAGGGATCAAGCGTCAATTGACGACGCCTCACACACCTCAGCAGAACGGTGTTGTGGAATGCAGGAATCGCACCATTGTGGAGATGGCAAGATGCATGCTAAAGGGCAAGGGATTGCCTAACCTTTTTTGGGCTGAAGTTGTTAATACTGCAGTCTACATTCTAAATCGGAGCTACACAAAGGCTCTCAAGGGAAAAACACCTCATGAGGCTTACACTGGTAAGAAACCATCTATCTCACATTTCACAATTTTTGGATGTGAATGTTATGCACATGTTCCAGATGAGAAGAGAAACAAGTTAAAACCAAAAAGCAAAAAATGTATCTTCTTGGGTTATAGTGATGACCAAAAGGCTTACAAACTATATGACCAAGAGGCAAAGAAGATCATCGCGAGCCGTGATGTGGTGTTCAAGGAGGAGCCACATACAGTGGAGGAGGAGAAGGCAAGTTCTTCCACTTTATCATCAAGCGAAGAAGTAGTCCACTATGAACCTGTCCCGAGAGCTGTCCCTATCCTTAAGGAGGAGGAAGCATCATCTTCAAATGATGAGAAAAAAGTTCACCAACTTGACATCACCCCACCGAAAAATCCATTGCCGCGATGGGTGAAGCATCTCTATGACCACAATAATCCTATGCCTGCATTTGTTGAGGAGAAGGCAGACGGACCAAGGAGGTCTCAGAGAATAGAGGAGCAAAGGAGGGCTTCTGCTCACATAGTCAATATGGCCTTGATGGTTGAGATTATGAGAGAAGTAAAGGAGCCAATTGACTTAGAAGAAGCACTTGCAGATCCATCATGGAAGGCTGCTATACAAGTGGAGTATGACAACATAATGAAGAATGACACTTGGAAGCTAGTGGATCGACCAGCAAAGCGGAAGGTTATTGGCACCAAGTGGATCTGGAAGGTAAAGTACAAGGCTAATGGTACCTTAGAAAAGTACAAAGCTAGACTGGTTGCCCAAGGATTTTCACAAGTTGAAGGGTTTGGTTTTCAAGAGTCATTTGCCCCAACTGCCAGAATGACCACTATTCGCACAGTACTTGCAATGGCTGCCCACAACAAGTGGCCAGTGTACCAAATGGATGTTAAGTCAGCATTCTTAAATGGTGACCTCAAGGAGGAGGTGTACGTGGCTCAGCCACCGGGTTTGAGGCCCCCCATTCTGAAAACAAAGTGTGTAAGCTGAAGAAGGCATTGTATGGGCTGAAACAAGCCCCCAGAGCATGGTTCTAGCGGATAGATAAGTTCTTTTCAAACCTAAACTTCAAAAGATGTGCCTCAAATGCTAACTTGTATGTTTACAGGGATGGTAAAAAGTCTGTAGTGATTGTCCTATATGTGGACGACCTTCTTATTACAAGTGAGAGGGCATGTCGTAAGTGAGAGGGGCATTGAAGCAGATCCAAACAAAGTTAAGGCTCTATTGGCAGTGCCATCACCATCTTCTGTGAAGCAACTAACCTCTTTTATTCAGAAGGTGCGATATATGGGGTGGTTCATTCATCTCCTCTCCCAATTAATATTTCCACTGCAACAGTTAACCCACTCCGAGGAGCTCTTGTGGAGTGACGAAAGTGAAAGGTGCTTTCACGAGGTGAAGAAGGGTCTTAGCACCCTTCCTATAATTTTACAGCCTTGTTGGGATCAAGAGTTTTTTGTCAACCCGAGTTTTGGGGAAGATGCTCTAGGGGCAGCACTAATACAAAAGGATGCTAAAACTGGCCTAATGAGACCGGTTTACTTTTCCAGTAGAGTAATGACAGCATCAGAACGAGGGTACAAGATGGTCGAGGTGATGGTTTTGTCTCTAATGTTTGCTGTAAGGAAGTTTCGTCCTTATCTTCTCCCTAGGCCATTCACAGTGATCACGACAGAAGAGCATTTTCCCTATGCCTTACAGCACATGGATGTTTCAGCTAGAATTGCTAAGTGGGTGATACAACTCCAAGAGTTTGACTACACCTTCAAGGTGGAGGATTCTACTCGAGCTTGCCTAGCTGATTTGTTGACCCATAGATGCCATCAAAAGAAGGAAAAGGAGAAGGGAAAGGTAAAAGAGGAGACACCTCCTCTTGAGGAGCCGCCACGGGTGGAGAATGGCCATGCCCTCTACTTCGATGGGGCCTACAAGCGTATTAAAGACAGAGCGGCAGCAGGAATAGTGGTGTTCAGTCCCGAAGGTGACAAACTTTATGGAGAAGGTATCAGCTTGGAGGATGTCCATTCTAACAATGAAGCAGAATATCAAGCCTTGCTTTTAGGTTTGAGGTGGTGCCTCTCACATGGTATCACTCGGCTTAATGTTTTTGGGGATTCTATGCTCATTGTTAAGCAAATGAAAGGAATCTGGGCTTGTAAAAATGATAACTTAGCAGTGAAAATGAGGGAAGCTAAAACTCTCATGAGAAATCTACAGAAAGCCCAAATCTATTTTGTGCCAAGGCGCACAAATGGCGACGCAGATGCTCTAGCAGCTGAAAAATTGAAAGAGGTAATGGTGGGCATCATTACAGTAAAGCTTCCCTTGTTTCAGGGTAAGTTTCAATTACAAGATGTGCTTTATTTTCTCGAGCAAGGTGAGGCACCTACACATATGAGTAAAAGTGAGAAAAGGTGGCTGGCTACTAAGGCCACTAAATACCGCTTGATAAATGATGTGTTGTATTGCAAAGGAAAGGATGCAGTGCTTAGAAGGGTGCCAACAGCAATGGAGATTATAGATGTGATTAAGAGCTGCCATGAAGGGGTTTGTGGCGGACATTTTGCTCAAGAAATAACCAGCAGAAAGATTCTCCAAGCCGGTTTTGTGTGGCCTAGTCTACATCGAGATGTGCAACATTGGTGCCGCACTTGTGACGATTGCCAAAAGGCCGGACCAAGGAAGCTAGTGCATGAGGAACAAAATCCCATAACTACATATGGCCCATTTGAGAAATGGGGGATTGATGCAATAGGGCCACTCCCACGAACTCAATCTGGCAAGGAATACATCATAATGGGAGTGGACTACATGACGAGGTGGGCAGAGGCTTCAGCAACTAGTAGGATCACAGCCCAAGAAGTGGGAAAATTTGTGTTTGAAAATATTTGTTGGAGGTTTGGCACACCTTTGGAAATTATCTCTGATCGGGGTCCTGGTTTTAGGGCAAACCTAGTAGGGGAGCTAATGGAAAGGCTAAAAATCAAGCACAGGCATTCTACTCCCTACTATCCACAGTGTAATGGTTTGGTCAAAAAAGTGAATGGACTGATTTGTAAGATAATTACCAAGCAGGTACACATGCACCCCAAGCACTGGGATAAAAAATTGAATGCAGCTCTTTGGGCCTACAGGACTTCATTTAGAACCTCGCTTGGCTATACTCCATTTCACCTCATCTATGGCCAAGAAGCTTTGCTTCCTATAGAGGTGGAACTGGCCAGTTTGCGTGTTTGAGTAGCCAGTCAAGAGAAGAATCAAGATAAGAAGTTAGAGGAAAGGATCTTGGATCTAGAGAGGCTGGAGTTAGATAGAGAAGCAGCAGTCCAACACTATTCCATGCAGGCTGAAGAGAGGAGGAAGACCTTTAATAAGAAGCTAGCTAGCAAAAACATAAGGGAATGATCACTTGTGCTACGCTATGATAACCGCTTCGATAACAGAAAGGATGCTAAACTTATGTTCAAGTGGGAAGGGCCATTCATGGTCATAAGGAGATATCCAAATGGCAGCTATAAGCTAGGTGACATGGATGGGAAGGTTCACAAGACAAGGGTAAATGGATGGCGACTGAAGCCTTATTTTCAAAGAAATATGAACACTTTGGAGCAGTCATTCAATGAAGAGCCACCAATGAGGGGGTGCAGTCCTCCTTACTCTATTGGACCATCATTATCAAGCTAGAGGCATGAATACCTCTAGCCTAAGGGGAGGGCTAATGATCCGGGTTTTTTACAACCCGGATTATTACCACAAAATTTTGGCCAAAGCCCCTATCAAGAGCTTACCATATCACTTTGGGTTTACTCTTCAAGCACTAGGTATGCTACATTGCTTCTCGATTATGATAACTCTAGCAAATGGGGGGAACAAGTTCTTAGGAGGCATGTCAATGTAAAGGGTGAAAGGGATGGTTATCTTAGTGAAGATGAAAATGGATTACACCTAAGAGTTGAGTGAATGCATGGATTTTTCAAAGGACTAGCCTCCAACTACACATGGGCCCCGTCTGCATCACTAAGATTTGGAATCTATCACCATCATTAGAGGACACCTCACCCTTGCACACAAGTCAATATCCACATCATGGTGTCATTTGGATCTTGCACAAAAGCTTACAAGCATGGACCCCTTTTGTCACATGCTTATATGTATTTATATACATATGGGATACTAAAGTCAAAGCAGCTTTTGGAAGTCTTTTTTTATAATCTCAATAACTCCCAAGAAAAAGCGAATTTCAAGAAAATTCTCGCGAAGGCCGATCGGTTTCGATCTGGTCTACAAAGTTGCAGATTAAACTTTTTCCAAATTCCTCACGGATTTGAAGTTACGAAGGCGCAGACTGCTGGCTATATGCAATTTTCTTCTCTCTTTCACCACACCAACTTTCCACTCTATCCTTCTTATAAATATATTATAATAATGTGCTTTGGGCACCCACCTCTTGTAATCTAGCTCCATTTCTCTATTTTGTCTACCACCACCCTTGGCTTCTTGCATGATGACCAAGGTGGGGACTTGTCCCATCCACTACTCTCCATATTTTCAAAGATGCCATACATCATCTAGGATTATGTTAATCAAGAAGATTAGCTTAATCTAATCCCTCATGAAGGCTATATAAAGAGCCCATGGAGAATGAAGAAGGGGGGAGGAGGGAGAATGACAAGTCCATGAGAGCACTCTACAATACCCTCATCTCTTTGAGGTAAGCTATGAGTGAGTTCTTTTATTATGTAGTATAATGGCAAGCTTCCTCTACCTCTTCTCCTATTATCTCCATCTCTTCTCATCTTCTCATTCCATGTAGCATAATGGCAAGCTTCCTCTACCTCTTCTCCTATTATCTCCCTCTCTTCTCATCTTCTCATTCCATGTAGCATAATGACGAGCTTCTTCTACCTCTTCTCCTCTTGTCTCCCTCTCCTCTCATCTCTCTCTCTTATATTCCAATGTGGTGTCTAGCACATATATTCTCTCTTGTAAATTTGTGTCTTGGCTCTCTTGATTCTCTTTGAGCATAGGGATGTCCTAGCCCATCCTCTCTTTGGCTAGGTGGTGCCCCTCTTTAGTTCTCTTAGTGAGGATTGGAGGTTGGATGGGTAAGAGGCAACCCGTTCATCATTTCAGCCCTCAATGGAATAAATATTTCATGACTTTAAGGTTTTTCATCCATCTTATCCTCTTCAAATTGGTCTGAAAGGAAGGCAAGACGGCTTGCATTGATATAAAAAATTCCACTACTTATTATCCAGTGTCTTTCCCGATATAGTGGAGAAGGATCGTAAATGTGATCCAGAATCTGCATTACTTGCATTCTCCATCCATAATCTATAGAATGCATTACCGATGTAAAAATTGCTCAGAAGACTAGGAATTTCTCCTAATATTCATCTCTCTAGATAAGATGAAAACACGTGAGTAAGAGAAGGGAAAAACAACTCATATCTCAGGCTACAATTACCAAGCTTTTGATTTCTTTTCGCTCTAATACTAGTTGTAACGTACCCGCCTTGATTATGTGTAACATTTTAGTAGTCACCGTTTACCTTCCAATCATCACCATCCGTACTCTAACCAAAATGATTCCTTCTAGTTAACCCTAAGTCTACCCTGTAGTAGGGGAAGCATCCTACCGTTACCCATGGAGGACTTGAAGGTTCCTAATTGATCTAACAGTCACCTATCAACAACTAGCTCTCATCCGGAGGTGTCCTTTGAGAGGCTTCTTGTCCGAATGGAGCAAGTGTCATTATCCTTGGTTCATGGAGTACAACACTTTTTTCTAGTAGCAGACTAAGGATTTATGAAATCCCTCGCAGTGCTCTGGCGGCACAGTCACCGTACCTTTCCCCTAAGATAATTAATAGTTCGGGTTCTAAGACCAAACCCTAGGTAAGTCAACGAATCGGCCCTTCCTAGCATTTGTTTTTTGGGAAACCTCTCAACTAACCGAGACCACCCTACCATAGGATTGGATTCATCGGGAATCCATCTACCTGCTTCCCTCTATGGAAGTTCTTAGTTATCTAATCACCTGCCACATTACATGAAGCGTAAAAACAACTTCATTAATTAAAAATCCCTTTATGCACAATTGTTCGCTTACATTATTTATTCACGGACATACAATCAGAATAAAACAAACTCATTGATTATGTTCCATAATGTGTATTCTCCCACCCATATAGGAGAAAATTTACAATTTCATGTGATGCCTCATCTGACGCATTTGCATGTCACCAAGATCAAATCCACCTATAGCTAGTGTTTATAGGTGTACCAAAAGTAGAACTCGGGCAATACAAGGGACCAAGCAGTTCCTAGGTGCGTAAAGGATTTACTAGCTAGAGCCCCCTTGGCACCTTTCCACCTCCTACTTTTAATATGATCCCTACTGGAAGACCTCTCACCATTGAAGCCAGTCCATGCTTTCGCAGCGATAAAAACATCCCATCTTGGTATGGGGATTCAACACCTATCCTTGAGGGAGTATAGGGCTCCTCAAAATTTTTATCTGTTCCAATACTTAATTTAATCAAGATCTAATACAGAAAATCACAAACAAGATTGATGTCTTCAAGCAGTTATGACTTCAATCAATCATGCAACTTTCAAGTGATGATTAATATAGTAGCAATGGACACTTGAGTTTCATATAATGAACTCTTTCCCTTGGAATTTAACTAAGGGTATCTAGATTTTGGGGTCTCTAATTTCCCAGTTCTTATAACCAAGTTTCTTGGCCTTGAGTCCATTTCTTCAACTTAGAGATATTTTCGATCTTTAAAATATTTTATCAAAGCTTCTAGATTAAAACTATATCCTTGGCTAGTTTCTTCAGGGTTTCGTTCTTAGTAAATTAGTCTTAAATTCACTATCCTTCTTTTCTATGGGGTTAACCTTAAAATTCCTCATGATTTCTCTTGAGTTCCAGGTTTTCATAGTTTCCCTAACAGCTTCTAGGCTATAAGATGTTCTTATCTTATTCCTATTGAATTTGAATATATATATATATATATATAGAAAAACTTATGGTATCGTGATTGGTAAAGGGTTGCCCGTGACTTCGTTAGTGACTCCCATGCTCACAACTCCAACTGTTGCTTCCATGTTAGTAGGGTCATTCACGATTTTCGCTTTTGAATTCTTTTTCTTCAAGGCCATGACAGAAATATGATTCGTAGAATAAGAAGAACACGACAGTAATACCAACTAGCAAAGGTGTAAGACTCATGATGATAATGATGGTTATTGCGAGACTCAATGATGTAGGCCTCGCGGATGGTTATTCTTGCTTCATGGAGAGCAATTATACTTCTCTCTCTCTCTCTCTCTCTCTCTCTCTCTCTCTCTCTCTCTCTCTCTCTCTTCTCTCTCTCTCTCTCTCTCTCTCTCTCTCTCTTCTGGGAGAGATCATTTGGCCGTTTTCTGGGAGAGGCATGGCACATCAGAGAGCAGAGTACACAGTGGGTCCCAATCAGAGAGGGGCCCACCCAGACGACTATTACACAGTTCTTTCAGACAAATAGAGTGAGAGCTACTGTACCAGCCTCCAGCCAGACCTCCGGGCTCACACTACAGCAGGCTGAGGACCAGCGTACCCGACGCCGCACAAGGATCCGTGGGTTTCGGACCCCACAGCCACACCGACAGGAGATCCGGAGGATTCTTGATCTACATCGACAGCAGACTGAGATCCGACGACACTCGACACATTGGATCTCAGATCTCCAGTTTGCTCTTTCTCCACCGCCGATGTACCACATCCTGCATCCAGGAGGGATCACCTGCTATTAGTGACTTCGACGACTGCTACTACATCCCAGGATAGTATATCTCCCTACATCTGTTACATATACACATCGCACCACTTTATCACAGTCGACAGTTGTTCCCCTATCACAGCCGACATTTCTTCCCCTTTTGTAGCCATTATCTGGAGTACCAGAGCTACATACGCACATACACATACAAGACACTTATCACACTCACAGCACCGTATTTTCAGTTTCCAGTTTTTAGCTTTTCATTTAGCACTTTTATTTTGGATAGCTGGACCTCATCAGTTGTATCACAGTTTGTCTCATAGGCCAGTTTTGGTCTTTAGAAGACGTTAATATAACTTTCTTTCTTTTTCTCTCTCTCTCTCTCATTGGCAAGCAAGGGTAAGAACAAGGGTAGCTCGTTCTCTAGTATAGAGCAAGAGCAAGAGAATAGGTATGATCTCTCTCTCTTTCTAGTAGATGGAATAGGGACGAGAGTAGTGGTATAACTTCTAACCGAGTTGATAGAATAGCATAGAGTTCTTCAATGTCTCCTCTCCTCAGATTAGAGTAGAAGAGGGTGAGAGACCTTCAGCGTATCTCCTTCCTTGGGTTGAATGGAATGATGTCTCTTCATCTCACAGAATAGAGTCTCCTCCTTCCCGGATCGGCATCTCGTCCTCGTCAAGATTGCTCTTGTCCCTCTCTTGGTGTGGAGCCAGATGTTGTATGGAATTCATACAGGGGTTTGTGAAGTGGCTCGTTATAGGGACGACAATTTGTTGTCAATCTTCAAGAATAGGTTAATTTGTTGTCAATCTTCAAGAATAGGTGAGAAGCTTTAAGTTCAACTCAAGCCAATCTCCATAGTGACTCGCGATGTTGGAACTTTGATGTAGGCAAGGGGATTAAAGCACATCCTCAAACCTTCTCTCCAAAATTCAATTGCAATAAAATCTCAACCTCAAGCCTTACACACACTTGTAATTTTGATGGCCCTTCTCCCCTCCTTGTCCTTCCTTTTATAGTTTTTCTCCACTCCCTCTCATGTGTGTTTTTATCTTTGCTTTTTCATAAAAGCTTAAGGCATTTAGCTTTAAAGCTTATGCTTTTTTCACTATTTTCATTTTTTCTGCCTTGCACTTATCTACAACTTATTTGGATCATAACTTTGTTATATGAACTCCGAATATAGTTGTCACGGTACTCAAAATGATTGGAATGCATCTAGTTGACAAGCCAACATAGCTAGAATTGCAAAAATCCATCATAAATAGACGAAAATGATGATTTAACACAATATTAGTGAGTTTGGAAATCTTCTAATTCCCATTTTTTGAATACTAAAAAGGTGGCACCCAGATAACATACCCGTAAGTATCTCAAAACCATATGATGTGACTTATCATTGGAAAGTGCTTGAAAAATGGAATCTATTGAGCTATAGAGCACTTGATTTGGAGTTATAGTGTTCAAGTTATGACAAATCCAAAGATTTGACTACGTGTCCCAAACTTATGGGAGATTCCCATATTCCCCAATATGGTGTTATTTTTGTAAATTGCATAATTTTTCTCCATCTTTTATCTTGGATGACTTATTCCCTTCAAAATAAGTCATAGTATATGTTTGGATCTATCTAAAGTGAGAATTAAGTCATCTAAACATGATACTTGCCATTCCATTTGTAGTGGTCATATCTATAATGTTATTAGTAGCTCCCATTTCCATGGCCTTCTTAATTTTCCTCTTCGAGGCCATGTTCTTTGATCAAAGAATTCTAGAGAAAACTTTGTTAATAGAGTTACGGGTCATCTCAATTTGATCGATAGAGATGGCGACAATTGGAAATGAGAAAAAATCGAGAAGAATTTTGATTCTACAAGGGAATGAAGGTAGAAGAGATGGGATTCAATTCAAAAATGTGGTAGATCATTCTCCTTATCTTCGCAATAAAGATTCTCTCTCTTGATGTCCTCTTGCCTCTCGCCCTCTTGCTCTTCTCTCTTCATTCGAGAAGAGTCCCTTCCCTTACTTCAAGTTGATGTCCCCAATAGCTTCATATGCCCCATATTTATAATTTAATTGAAGGGAGAGGGAGTCTTCATGAGTCGTGGTCAAGAAGAGGAGTCCTTTATGGAGAGTATCTTGCCAATCCAGCTATATGGAAGCTTTTAGGATGGGATCTAATGCTAGTGATCTATTTTTTGAGCTTGAGAGGGGCTATCATAGATGGTATGACTGATTCACCTAACTTTCAAGTGATCTTCCTTCAATCTAGGCCTCTTACCAAACTGAAAAAAGGGGAAGATTGCTTGAGTCTTTTACTGAGACTAGGAAGAGAGATCTTAGGCTTTTTTCGTGTCTTTTAATTTGCCAAATTTGGAGAGGAGAGAAAGATAGCAACAATCATTTGACAAAAAGGGGGGGCGATGTCTTTAGTCATCATCTTCTCCTCTTGATTAAACTTTTTTAAATAAAGCTTAAAGCTTTTTCTTTTCTAAGATCTAATCTTTCACAAGTCAAGTCTTGACTTTCCCAAGTTATTAAGCACGTTTAATCTACTTTGGACTTAACTAGCCATAACTGCCGTACACATGGGATTTTTCGTATAGAGACATTTGCAGTCATATCAATCTTGGAAGGTGTCGGGGTACGGGATATAAATTATTTTATTCGAGACACCACTTTTGCTAGGTTAAGCTCTTCAAATTTTAATGTACTATAATTATGTACCCATTAGTTATTTTATTTTAATGTGCATATACGTGATATTCCACGTCCACACATGGAAAAACTACAGAATCTCTACAGGATTTACAGGAAGCATGACTGGTTTACTAAAATAGTAGATATTAGAAAAAACCTGACTTGCATCATTTTACGGGGTTAGAATGGAATTTTGCCTTACAAGTAGAAGGGTCAGCATGCTGAACTCCCCTTCGTCTCCCATTCTTTTTGAACCAAGTGCAATGCAAGTTCGCTTCAGTTTGAGTAATCTTGTGAGAAGTGGAAATTCAAAATACTGATATTAGAGCTAATTGATAGGTGACTTGACCAATATTAGGAACCCAAAACTCAGGTCAATCCCAGGTGGGAATGGCCAAAATCTTGCAATGTGAGGTAGACCCAAGTGAGCTTAGAAAACAAACTTTGAGATATTCCACGGAGTCACGAACGACATTGTCTAGGATATCTTTTGATGGACTACTAAGAATATGCTAACGAGGAATTGGCTCAAGCAAGCACATCATAGTTCCCTTAGGATCCTGTCTATTTTGAGCCTTGCATGTGTGAAAATCCCCATTCACTACATTGTTTAATTAAAGCTAGTAATAATATCTACTCTACACAGTCATAATTTGGAAGGGGCTGAAGAGATCAATGGCACTAACTACTGTTGAGATGTCGAGTTTTACATGAGTTGGCATCCACTATGTGCCTTGGTGATGGCACGATAGTATTCACTAGTGTGTTAGGTGACCAACATGAGGATACACCAGTGATTCTACAACTGAACTACACCCACATAGTCCATCCTTGGCTATTGCATATTTATTGTGCCACCTCTTCTTTCCTAGTGGATTCACACTCAATGATGGCCACATGTACATACATTATGGTACTTTTGTTAGTCTTTTATCATGTTGTAGACTTAGTTCTTTTGTGTGGAAGAAGAAGAAAGAAGAAGAAGGAGATTTCAACCCTATCTCTTTGTATGCTCAAGTCACCATTACCTTTGTGTATATGTGTGCTCTTGGGTGCTTCACCTCTCTCTCTTCTTATCTATTTCACATGGTATCAAAGATATCCCATGGCTGTGAAGACCTGAATTGAAGGCTTAGGTGAAGGTGTTGGAGCACAAATGAAAGCAAGCAATCGATGGGTAAGAATTTATTTCACCTTTCTTGATTTAATTTAGGTTATAGCTGCAAGAGGCTCGTGAGGCTAGCAGGGCTATAGTCTCCAATTGGAGTGAAACTTGGTGTTTTGGACCTACAAGTAGTCCCATCAATAGTTTTTGGGTATACTACACTTTCAGGATGTGTCTGCCATTTACAAGTGTTCAAGTTACAGATTTCGAATCTGTGAGATTTTAGGTATTTTCTAGATTATAGACACAAAAAAAAAATTTATAGATATTGCATATTGTAGTTATTGTGTGCAATGAGTAAAAAAGCATGTGTGTTTAGTTGTGGTGCACCTGGTATTAGCTTACTTGCAAATTGTGCATTTTTACAAGGTTTTCTCTTTTGTCAAGATGTTTAACAACTTCAACCAAATTATTAGTGATGAGAGTCTTTATAAAGATTATTCTACATGGAAGTTCAAGATGACAAATTTCTTGAAGGGCAAAAGTGTTTGGAATTACATGGAAGGAGACATGGCAGTTGCATCTGGAGTTCTTGTATGAAATGCTATTGCAAAATAGTTAAAGGCTAAGAAAGATGTGAGCAAACACACAAAAAGTCATGTATTGGTTGTTTGTCAATGTTATAGATAGCATGATGGGCTATTTGTATGAATCCAAAACTCCTACTATTGCATACAAGAATTTGGCAAGGCTATTCGAAGTAAATACAAAGGCTTGAAATCTACAACTCAAGTCAAAGGTGAAAAGAGAGAACCTCTCCATTCATGATTATGCCTTGAAGGTCAAGAGTATTATGAAAGCTCTTGGATCTATTAGTGTGGTAGTTGATGATGATAATGTCATGCTTAGATGGACTTGGCAATGAATACAAGAGCTTTAGGTCATCTATGAATACGAGGGATGATATCCCTGATCTTGCAGACTTGCTAATACTTCAGGAGAAGAACCTTAGCTTGGATTCCTCTTCTTCTCAAAGTAAGAATGAGTGTGAACATGTATTTTACTCTACTAGCAGAGGTAAAGGTCGTGGTAGATACCAAGGTGGTAGTTGTGGTCAAGGCTATGATGCACAAAAAAATAGAGAAGGAAAGTCCCGAGGAAGGGGGAATCAAAGAGGGAAAGTTGTAGATTCTAATAGGCAATAGAATTTTGGTGATAGAATAGACTGCTGGCATTGTGGTTAGAAAGGCCACATTTCTAAAAATTGTTTCAAAACAAAGGCTGAAAATAGAAATGGGAAAAAGTAACTAGGTAATTATGCATCTAGTATTTTAAAAAATGATGACATAATTGAATAATGTAGAATTTTATGAACACTATGACTGCTTTGGTTTATCAAAGAATAATGTATGATACATAGATTTAGGTGCTTCTAACCATATAGCTTATTATGGTTTAGAGAGATGGAAAATCTATAGTCTCCAGCCTATGTGAAGACAGGGGATGATATAGCTCACCTCATTACTCATGTTGAAAATGTTCCTTTCTTGCAATGCTAATGCATACAGTGGCCAATGTTATGGTTGTTGGTGCTGGGATGAAGCGCCCTGATGTGAGGAATGATTCCTTAGAAGGAAGCAAGAGGAGATATGCTTTGTGTTGGGAGATCCAAGGACTCCAATCAAGGTATGTCCTCCAAGTCACAGATTTAGGCTATGGCAGTGGATTGAAAATTTGAGCAATGCTAAGCTATGGACTGGCCAATCTCAAGCTCTTAAGTGATATAGAGAAGCCTTGGAAGTCAAGGAACAAATGCCTAGAAGAGAGCAGGTTCAGGTATGACCTGTGGAGAGAGAATCAGGAGCTTCAAGTTGACAGGGTGCTGCTGGCTATGGCTTCCAAGGAAGGTCAAGTAGAGATGGAGGTGAGAAATGGAACCATGAGCTAGACTTAAGCTAGCCTCAGGTTAAGAGGGACTGAGAAAGCAGAGAAGGGAGTTATGACATGCCCGACTAGGCTCTGATACCATGTCAAGATGTGCAGGATCTAGAGCATGGCAGATGCGGAAGCTATGGAGGATGGAAGATAAAGACACAACTCATATTGACATGACAATGTAGACAACTATTACACAAGTGAATTAGGTTTCAAGAATGAGACTTGAACTCATAAATACAATCTTGTGTATGGACAACAATGACACAAACACTTGACAAAAAGAGACAAGTACTATTGCACTATCATCATGTGAAAGTGATAGTTCAAGTACATCATTATATAGAGTTCTTTGGTAGCACTTAACATCCACTGTGCCTATGGGATCTACCTCTCTTCCTAGAATGGACTGCATCTTCCTAGCCTAGCTATTCCATACAAAGGGACTAAAGTAGGTGTGATTGCAAATATCTCAATAGACACTAAAGCACCTAGTAGTGATCCATGTCCTCACATGTCAAATAGAGGTAGAAAGCCAATGTAGTGATTAATATATGACAGCTATGTAGCTCATCACTATGCGTACATGGCTAAGATTGTGCAGGATGTGGAACCCACTTGTTTTGAGGATATAGTAAAAATGAGTATTGGGATCATACTATGGATGAAGAAATGGTTGCACTCATGGATAATGAAATATGGGAGTTAGTGCCCTTATGTGAAGACAAAAAATCTATTAGCTACAAATGGGTGGTCAAAGATGGATCTATTGAGCACTATAAAGCATGATACGTTACCAAAGGGTATGTGCAGACTCATGGTATTGATTATGAGGAGACCTTTGCTCTAGTGGCTAAAATGGCCACTATAAGGGCTATCATAGTAGTAGCTATCATAGTAGTAGTTGCATCAAAAGGTTGGATCATGTATCAAATGGATGTTAAGAATGCCTTCTTATAGGAGGAGTCACAAGAGGAAGTTTACATGCAGTAGCCACCTAGTTTATGTAAATGATAATCATCTAGATCATGTATGCAAGCTTTATAAGGCCTTATATTGGCTAAAGCAAGCACCTAGGATATGGCATGACAAGATTGCAAACTACCTTGTCAGCATTTGATTTGGCAAAGCATAGGCTAATCACTCATTCTATGTATGTGAGAGTGATACATGTATTTTGGTCATTACTATATATGGATGATTCAATCATTGTGGGTGATATTGAGATAGAGATTGAGAATGTGTGAAGGGTCTTCGCAAAGTTGAATTTGAGATGAATAATTTATGATAGTTGTGCTACTTTCTTAGCATAGGGATAATCAAGACTCTAGAGGGTATATGGTTGTCACACATAGATAGTATGCATTGGATGTATTGAAAAAGTATAGTATGGCTAATTGTAAGCCTATTTCTATACATTTGGATGTTAATGATAAGCTTAGTGTACCTGAGGGTGACTTGATTGAGGATGTCACTATGTGTCAAAAGATTGCGGACAATCTTATCTATTTGATGATTACTAGGCCAAACCTAAACTACATGGTTGGTTTGGAGAGTCAGTTTATGCAGCTTCCACAAAAGTCACATTTGGATGTAGTGTGGCACACATTCCATTATGTCAACTCCACATTGGAATATTCCTTATTCTACGGTGCAAGTGTACCATTGGAATTGTGTGGTTACACATATGCAAATTGGATTGATATCATTTCAAATAGATCTACCAGTGGTTTTATGTTTTCCTTTGGGAGTGTTGTTATTACTTGGAGCACCAAGAAACAACTGATAGTTGCCTTATCTAGTACAAAGGTAGAGTATAGAGATGCTACAATTGTAGCATATGAGGTAGCTTGGTTATGCAAGCTACTTGGTGATTTAGGGATGTAGGTGGATAAGAGTATTATCATCTACTATGATAACCTTAATACTATTCAATTGGAAAGGAACCTAGTGTATCCTGTACATACCAAACACGTAGAGATACATTACCATTTCATTGGAGAGAAGATCATAGCAAGTGATATTGACTTGGCCTATATTAGCATAGAAGATCAAGCTGCTGACATTTTCACCAAGGCCTTGGGACCTAAGAAGCTCAATGCTTCAAAATTATGCTTGGAGTTCACGAGCTCATACTAAACTCGAGGGGGACTATTGAGATGTTGAGCTCTACATGAGTTGACATCCACTACATGCCTTAGTGATATGGCACGATATTATTTAGTGGCATATTAGATGATCCACATGAAGATACGACAATGATTCTATAATTGGACTACATGCACGTAGTCCATCATTGGTTACCTCTTCTTTGCTAGTAGCAGGTTCACACTTAGTGACCGCATGTACATACATTGTGGTACTTTCATATTAGTCTTTTATCATGTTGTAGACTTAGTTATTTTGTGTGGAAGAAGAAGAATATTTCAACCCTATCTCTCTATGTGATCAAGTCTCTATTGCCTTTGTGTATATATGTACTCTTGGGTGATTTAGCTCTCTCTCTTCTTGTTTATTTCATAGCTATGCCACTTAGAAAGTGAATATGGAGCCACCCCTCTTCTTCCAAGATTATTAGGAGATGGTCGACAAGACCAAATGAGGTTACATAAGATGAGTTGGCCAATTGGAAGAATAAGGCATATTTTTATCAGCATAATGAAGTTGAGTGTCAAGGATTGGATGTGACAACTTCTAAGAAGTGAGAATGGATTTTTTTGAGTCAATTTTAAAGTGTAAAAGTTGCATGGGAGACGTAAAAGTGCAAATTTTCATGGAAAATGAAATGATTGCAAATCAAGGAGCTAGAGTTTTCCTAAATGCATTCATCAATCGAAGTCCATTTGATCCCCCATTTAATGGCTGCAAGTTTTGGCATTATAATACAACTACCAAATTCGGAAGCCGAAAAGCATGTGACAAAGGCCAAGCAATAGATTTCGACGCCAGGAAACCATCCATCCAATTGGATCGCAATTCAAAGATTTTTTGCCCCCTCAACCACACCAGAACCACTTTGGGTCAAGTGTGAATACCAAGAAGTGAACTAGATAAGTTGTGGTTCAATGGTAATCTTGATTAAAAAGGGTAAAAACTCAAAATATGAAATATGATGGGGAGTGCCATTTTTTCGATGCCTTCTCGAATTCTCCAAAATTTGTATTTTTGGGCCTATAACCATTCTCTTCCTACTCTTTATAATGAATGAAGTTGAGAAGAGAGAGGAGAGGAGCTAAAGAGAGAGAAAGAGAGCAAGAAGAAGAGGAACAAAGACTAGAAGAGGAGAGAGAAAGAAAAAAAGAGGAGAGAAGGAGGAGGAAGCCATGGAAGCTGAAGATGAAGGTGAAAATTATGTTCTTGATAATAACAGGTTACCCTAATTTGGAACTCTTACATCTTATGTACCCTAGTCCCAGTGTGATTGGGTGTCTAAACCCTAGTTTGTATGTATCCTGCTTATTACAATCCATCCCCACCTTGAAGGTTTTTGCCCTAAGGTAGGGTTGTAGAGTACTACTCTGAGCCCTTTTACAATGAAAAATAGGTGGGTAAAGACTAGGGATAGCATGATGTCCATAACCCTAGTCATAACTTTTGATGCCACAATGAAAAATAGTCATAACTTTTGATAGGTTGCTCCAAATGGGGCATGCCACATGTCAAAATAGAGCTTATGATGAGTGCTTTTAGCCTATGTAGGATGCACATGCTTGAGATTTGGATAAGTACAAAATTTTTCTAAAATAGTGTGCAGTCTGTAGGTAGACGATGGTCAAAAGGGGCATAATCAGCTAGTCTTCAGTTCGTTGGGCCACTTGGAGGTGGAAAAATTCATTGAGAATGGTTTTCGGGCGCCAAGAGGCTTCTTCCAGGGGTAGGACTTTCCATTTGATGAGGTATTCTTTAATGGATCGAGACCTTAAGTGCTTATCTTGCTGCCCAATGATTACCTTAGGGATATTCCACATAATCCACTCAGGAGCCCATGAAGGGTTTCAGCTGGCTTACATGAAACACATTGTGGATTTTGGTGGTAGGGGGAATATTTAATCGGTAGGACAAGTCACCAACTCTCCTTAAGATCCGATATGGGTTGGGTTAGATTATTGTTGCTGCCCTCTTTGATAGTGGAGTAGCCAGACTTAAGCACTTTCAAAAGGACCAGTTTCCCTTCCTGGAATTCCAAATGCCTTCTTTACTCATCAGCATAGAGTTTCATGTGTGTTTTGGCCTTTTGAAGGTTCACTTTACATTGCTAAAGTAAGGCTTGCATGCGATCCAACTTACCCTGACTCTGAGGGTTTATCTTATCATTAAATAAGACTGTGGGGAGGGGAACCTTATACCCATATAAGGCCTCGAAAGGGAAACTCCAATGCTGGAGTGGGTGGAGTTATTAATTACAAACTTAGCCAAGTGGAGCCACGTATCGCAACTGTGTTGTACATCATGGCAAAAGTGCCTCAAATATGTATCAAGCCATTTGTTCACTCTTTTAGTCTAGACATCAGTCTAAGGGTGGTATGCAATGGATGGAGCAATCTTGGTCCCCATGGATGTGAAAATTGTCTACCAAAAGTTGCTTATAAACTTTGCATCCCGATCATGTTTAATGACTTGTTGTAAGCCCTACAACTTAATGACATATTTTATAAACTGAGTGGCCACCTAAGAGGCAGTGTATTGGGTCTTAATGGGGATAAAGTGGGTAGCTTTGCTGAGATGATCAATCACCACATAGATATTGTTCCACCCTTTCTTGGTCGTGGAAAGGCCAATGATAGAGTCCATTTTGATATGAGTCCATTTCCCTAAGGATAGGGAAGGGATGCATGAGGCTAGTGGGCCTGAGTATACTATCCTTGTTCTATTGGCATGGAACACATTTGGTCACAAAGTCCTTGGCATCTCTCCATAATCCTTTCCAATGAAAGCTCTTAGCAATATCATCATATATTTTGAAAACACCCAACTGACCCAGTAGTGGGGCAAGACTGCATCTCTTCCATGATCTTCTGTGTGAAGGAGGAAGTGTGTGGGATGACAATCTTGCCATGGGACCAAATAAGGCCATGCTTGAGCTAATATTGGGAGTTTTCATCCATGAGCCCATGCTGTAATTTCTAGAAAATGTGGTTGAAGTTATCATCTAACAAGTAAGCCTCTTAAAGCTCTTCAACCCAATCACTGTGCAATTTATAAATAGAGGATACTCTGCATGCCCACATCCGAGAGAGTGAATCATCCACAATATTATCCTTTCCCCGAGTGTGAGAAATGTCAAAGTCATAGTTTTGTAAGGTTGCCACCCATCGCCTTTGCTTAGGAGTCAAAGTGGACTGATGAATCAAGAAGTATTGGAGGACTCGGTGGTCACTTTTTACTTGGAAGCAACTACCATACAAATAGTGGTGCCATTTCTTGATGGCATGGAGGATGGCCAATATCTCTTGGTCATATACATTCATTTGCATCTGAAATAGGTCAATATACTCCTCAAGTAAGGCGTGCATGGCTGAATCATTAGATACTACAAAGGATTGATCAAAATTTTCCCTATTCAATTGCAAGACAAAGATTTGTGAGCATTTCTTAAACTCCCATTTGAGTTGCTTTGCTGTGATGAGCTGAAAATCAACATGATCTTGAACTCCCTCTAGACAGATGGGCTATCGATGCATCATAAACTCCATGTAGAGTTGAGAGAAGTCCATGGCACTTTTTCCCAATTGTTCCAGTCAATCACAACCCAAGACAACATCAATGGCGCCCATATCTAGTGCAATTAGATCAACCAGTGCCACATAATTTTCAACCAAGCATAAGGGGGCTCTGGAACATACATGTGTGCTAATTTCTTCCTCTCCATTTGCTACTTGGACCTTTTGGGGTGGTGTAATTCCGTAGGGGTGCATTTCAGTTGATCAATGGATGATTTATTGACAAAACTATGAATGTTACCACTATCCACAAGGATGAAGACATGCTTTCCATGGATACTTCCTTGAATGTGTAGGGTGCTAGGGCTTCTAGAACTCGTCCAAGTGTCCAAGGAGATAGAGCAAAGGGAAGTGGTCAGTGGGTGGAATGTTAGTTCAAGTATCCATGATGGATCACCGCTCGAGTCAAAAGGAAACCCATCCTCCGGGTCATAGAACTGCTCGTGATCAACATCCTTAGCAAACTCAGCCTGGTCAGTGGGTAGGTCATCCTCATCAGGGTGCCAATCTTCCATGACATACATGCTATGAACCTTGACCTTATCTATCTTGTACGGGCACGTAAAGGCATGGTCAACAATGTACTTATCCCCACATTTAAAGCATAGGCCTTTTCCCTTATGTTCCTTCGCAACATCTGGAGAAATGAAGCATTGGCTACTGGAGCCACGGGAAGGTGATGCATTGGACTATTTGTTTTCAACATACTTATTCCTAGCATTACAGCCAAATACTATCCCAAAAGTGCCCATTTTTGTTCAGCATGAAAGGTGGGGTAAGTGGGTACTTTGGGGTTGTTATTAGGCATAGAAGTGCCTCAAAAACTACCTCCATTTGGGGCTCATCTTGAAGGGATGTGGGGATGTTGTCCAAAACGTTGCTGAAAATGTTCATTCTTATGGTACTTCCTTGCATATCTCTCAGCTAGTTCAATTGCATCAAATAGTGTGGTAGATTTTTGGGCCATGACATTTGCTGATAGGCTCACTTCCAACCCATAGATATACTTGTGCAATTTAGCATTATCGCTAATGCTCTCCACATACATGGTCAAGTTCATGAACTGATTTGTGTATTCATGTACATACAGTGAGATTAGTGGTCAAGAGTGTACCACTGTCTTGTCAACCACTCTTTTTCCATAGGAGACACAAAGACTTGGACCATATGCATTTTAAAATCCTCCCAGTCAATGAACTGATGATTTTATTGATTGATATAGCGCCAGCATGTGTGGGCAAAACCTTCAAAGTGGAGAGAAGAAAAAAGTATTTTTCGATAATCAGTGTTGCACGGGTAGATATTGAAGTAGGACTCCAACTTGGACATCCATTCCTCCAAATTGCACTTTGTTAGGATAATCTTGTCACGTAGATCATGAGGGCCATGTGTATATCTTGAACAGGACTCCCACTGCTGCAGGTATTCATGATATGATACCATTTGAGAAGAAGTATGGCTGCATGCTTGATATCAATCACATGAAAGTATTTGGTTGTCTTGCTTATGTGCACATCCCTAATGAGAAGAGGAAGAAGCTAGATCTGAAAGCACATAAGTGTGTCTTTATTGGTTATTTGCAGGAGAAGAAGGCATATAAATGCTATGATCCCTCTACTCGTGAGCCACTAGTGAGCATAGATGTTATCTTTGATGAGATGGCATCTTGGTATGCATCACCTACTGCAGTGCCATCGGATATGCCTTCTACACATGTTTCTATAGTTGATTTGTAGCAAAGTACTACATTGACAAGCTCTTGTGGTATGACAGTATCTCCATGGATAGGGAGATTGTGGAGCTCTGGCTCACCATCCACCACTGACACCACTATGTTAGTGAGGGGGAGATATGATGTGGTGGACTAAAAAGGGAAAGAGCAAGCTTATGATGATACATCTAGTGTGATGACACCTGGTAGGATGACTTCAAGCTATGACTCAGTTGGCAGTCTAGAAAGTGACCTTGGTATTTTGATTGTGTATACGCTTGGCACTAGGCAAAACATGTATATTCTGCCTCATGAGAGAGGGGAATCAAGTAGTGCACCACAGCTTAGACGCTCACAGAGAGTCAGGTACCCGATGGATAGGCTAACTTACAGTGGTTACTCTGTGAAGCATTATCCTTACATGACAAAAGTGACAGAGGTCAAGGAACCTACTACATATGCTGAAGCAGTGATGGATAAAAATTGGTGCATAGCTATGGATGAGAAAATATCTGCCTTGGCTGAAAATAGAACATGGGATATTGTACCACCACCAAAAGGAAAGAAGACCATTGGATGCAAATGGGTCTACAAGATTAAATGCAAGTCGGATGATGGCAGTGTAGAGAGGTACAAAGCCAAGTTGGTCGCTAAAGGATATGCTCAGCAGTAGTATGGGCTAGACTATGAGGAAACATTCAACCCTATTGCCAAGATGGAAACCATACAAACAATGATCGCATTGGCTACTAGTAAAGGCTGGAAATTGCAGTAGATGGATGTTAAGAATGTGTTTCTCAATGGTGATTTAGTAGAGGATGTTTATATGGATCAACCTAAAGGGTATGTACACCATGCGTTTCAACATTATATATGCAAGCTGAAAAAAGCATTGTATGGGCTGAAGCAAGCTCCGAGAGCTTGGCATACAAGGATCAGTAATTACTTGCAGAGTGTGGGATTCACTGTAGGCAAGGTTGATCATAGTCTTTACAAACAAGATAGACAAAGTTAGTAGTGCTAGTTATTTATGTTGATGATTTGATAATCATAGGTGATGATGACTTGAGGATACATCGTGTTATGCAGATGCTGAAATCTGAATTTGATATGAAAGACTTAACTGAACTAAAGTATTTCTTGGGTATTGAGGTGATCAAGGCTGAAAATGGTTTATGGTTGATGCAAAAACACTATGCCATGGAAATGCTAAAGAAATGTGGCATGGATGAATATAAACCACTAGATACACCTCATGACCAGTGTGAGGTGCCCGCCCATCGGCTGTCCAAGCACTCTTTTAGCGGTCTATCGAGAAATGAATCTAAGCGTCACTACCCAACACTCCCAGTGAATGTTTCGAGTTTTGTCGCTAGGGTTTCCCAAATCCACCTCGCAACGGAATGTTCACGATTGAACCCACTAAGTTTAACCTGAAATTCGGGTTCCTAGTTGTCAAGGTCTCCTGATAGCATTCTAACATCGGGTTTTGGTTGGAGATCCTACTTTATGCAGAGATACCCAATCCGAAGCAGACCCATGCCGCACTTGGTTCAAAGAGAATGGGAAACGAGAGGGATGCACTGCTTAATCTCTCTGCCTGTAGGGCATAGTCCCATTCTGGTCCCCTAAAATGACATGAATCGAGGTTCTATCCTAACAATTTTCTAAGGTCGAAAATGGTAAAATCTTGTGAGAAGCCTCCCAGTTCTCTAGGACCACCCTGCCATAGGACGGACCCATCAAGGGTTCCGCCCACCCACTTCCCTTAATAGCTTTAGTTTTCTAATTAGGTCCTACCACATTTATGTGTGACACTTAAAGTCAGCTTCATTAATTAAGCCTTTTAGGGAACAGGGTTCGTTCGCATAACTTATAGCACAGACACAAAAACAGAGCAAAGCAATCTATTGAGACAAACAAATTCAAACAAGTTCCTTAACTTATCTTCAAGTTAATCTTTGTCTCCCACCCATACATGAGAAATTATGTATCAAATCTATCCAATAGAAATATGCATTCTGCCCTGCAGAAGTAACTGGTCCAATTCACATGGCACCACAGACTCGATCCTTTATCTAGAATAGGATCTCCCAACATGCCCAGACATTGGGGGCCACGGAGGTCTTCAACTCCATTCTAGAGCTAGCAAGGGGTGTCCAGAGCTCCATTTGATCCACAAGCTGTCTAGGAGCGAAACATCATTCCCATGGTTGGCCTTTTTACCCCTCGACCTTCGGCCTATGAATCGAGCAATGCCCTCTTGGGTTAATCCACGGTGTGATCATGGAGGTGATCCACTCATGCAATATATCCTTCCTTAATTAAATCCTTTAAGAATAAGCACAAACAAGGCATTCAGCCCTAATATCATTTTCTAAGAAAGCATTCCTTTATTCCTATGGCGACTTGTCATCATAGACCCTTGCCATCCATTTACCATAAATCACAAGCACTTGGAATAATCATCCAAACAACAACTAACAACTAGTTGAATGTAAAAGCATTTAGGATGTTGTTCGATCAACCAAAAAAAACCAATTGCATTCTTTCCAACCTTATAACATTTCCATCATATATTTGCTCTTCCCCTTGGGATCTAAGAGCAATACTATGCAAAAATGTTTCTTAACACTTTCTTCCTTCGGCTTGGGCATATGTTAAGGGTTCAAACACTATTCATGATGTAAGTTCTATAGGTCACTTACCTTGATTGATAACCCAACCCTAGATTTGGATTGGCAAAAGTCATTGTTATCCAACGGATCTCAAGACATCTTAATTTTAACCCTTATGATTAATTTCTTGTACTAGCTCTTAGTCAAGTCATGAGGCAACTAGAAAATTATCCTCATATATCAAACATGTTATAGGCATAACGTGTGAATACTTAATAAGATAAGTGTGAGATGATGTCAAGTAATTAGACTCCAACAGGCCTTGCATTGAGCTAGAATCTAGTTTTTCTTAATATTTGGGCTCTTAGGCTAAGTACTTTTGAAGTACTTAAACTTTAAACTAGTACTTTCTATTCATGATTCTCAATGTCATATTCTTTTAGCAATTATGATATTTATAACCCTTGACTATGCTTTAACCTAGCACTTGTATGCACAATCTTTTAATGTCGTTCTTTTGACGACTATGCCATTCATAACCCTTGACTAATTCTTCCTTGTAATTGCTCTACCAGCAAATAAGTCATATGTAACTAGGTGCAATTATCTTCCCTTGATATATGCACTTCACAAAATCCATCTTCTGAGTAGGTGGGATGGAATTTATCCTTTTCGATGACCTATACTCGTGCATCATAGTATGGGGCCTAACATATCTCATATGAGAATCAAAGCAAGCATCTATCAATTTGAAAATACATTATTTACGACCAATACCTCAATTGGATTGACGGTGATGCCTTTGTCTGAAGCTTCGTTGTTGGTTATGGGATTGCCATCCCTACGTGACATTCTTCGCTTGGGGGCCATCGTTCGCAAGTAGACTCGAGAGATTAAGAAGACAGAATAGATTCAAGATGGGAGAGTATAGGAGAAGATGACTAAGTTGAGGATCGAGATAGAGGGAATTGAGCTAATTTTCTTCCTTGCAGCCTCTCTGGGTGACTCTTCTCTCTCTCTCTCTCAAGCTCTCTTTCAAGCTCTTCCTCACAATCTCTTGGAGGGGTATCCTTCTCTCTACCTCTCTCTCGTTGCCTCTCGGGGTCTCCTTATGCTTACTTATGCCTCTCCCATGCCTCATATTTATAGTGAATTAGAGAAGAGGGCTTGTGGTTGAGAAGTGGAGCTCTTTGTGGAGGGGGGTCTTGGAAAGATCAGTGATCTGATGCTCAGATCAGAAATCTGATGGTTCTATTGGCTCCGAAAGGGGGGGTAAAACTCCAAGACACTTGCTTAGAAAGCTCTTAGTTCACTCCTTCTTCTTTTCTCTGTTCGAAGTGCTGTTTTCTATTTGTGGATTGCGATTGCAGCGCGCGCGATTTCGCAAATCCTCTCTTTTTTTTTTCTTTTTATAAAATCTCCAAACTAACTGAAACATCACTTGCCTTTTCTTTTAAATGACATCTAGTTCTAGAAATATCCATATCTTCTTCTTTTTTTTAATATCTAAAATATCTAAAATATACTAGTTTTGCCCAAAGTCTAATATTTTTGGACCATCCAAACTATACACATTAATACTAGTGATTAATATAGCTCATAAGTCTCGTTCACGTTGTAGCTTACGTGAAGGGTGGCCACGGTCCTTATCAATCTGAGAAAAATATCGGATTTACGACTTTTCATTTTTCTAAATAAAATATTTTAATTAAATAAAAATTATTAGTTATTAATGTTAGCTAGTTTTTACCTTAGTTAGTCTTTAGTTAGTAATATTACTAACTTATTAATTGACTAACTAACTTTTAAACTAACCAACTAACTTTTATTGTGTGGAAATATTACATCCTTATTAATGTTAGCTAGTTTTTACCTTAGTTAGTCTTTAGTTAGTAATATTACTAACTTATTAATTAACTAACTAACTTTCAAACTAACCAACTAACTTTTATTGTGTGGAAATATTACAATCAAAATGTGAAGTTGGACATTAGCACTAGAGCTGAAATTGATGATGTGACTATATACAGGTAGATGATCTACTTGACCATCACCATGCCTGACTTGAGTTATGTTGTTGGGCTCATAAGTAAATTCATGCAGAATCTTAGAAAGCCACATTTGGATGTTGTTAGCTGGATTATGAGATATGTAAATTCCACCGTAGATTATGGGCTATTTTATGTAAAATCTAAGCCATTGACATTGGTTGGATACGCGGATGTAGATTGGGCAGGATGCTCATATGACCATAGATCTACCAGTGGTTATGCCTTTAGATTTGGAAGTGGAATGATTAGCTGGAGCAGCAAGAAGCAACCTATGATTGCATTGTCCAGCACTGAGGTAGAGTACAGGTGTGCTGCATTAGTAGCATGTGAGATTCCATGGCTGCTCAAGCTTATGACTGATTTGGACATACATGCGGATGCTCAAGTGACCTTGTTATGCAACAATCTCAGTAGTGTACTATTGGTAACAAATCAAGTTTATCATGTGAGGACTAAACACATTGTGGTACACTACCATTTTATTAGAGAGATGGTTCTAGCAGGGAAAGTAGATCTTAATATGCATGTGAAGATTGATGAACATGTTGCAAATATATTTACCAAGTCTTTGGATAAAGATAAGTTTAGTGTTTTTTGACAACTACTTGGTGTGCAGAGGTTGTCTTGAGCTTGAGGGGGAGTGTTAAGACTTCAAGATCTTTTATCTTTAGTATGTGTATAACCGATACTCTGTCACTTGTCATATGTCCAAATGTATCAGCAAGTGTGAGACATTAAATAAGTCGATGACTTTAGGCTGTGTGTGAATGGTCTATAAGACCTTTAGTGTGTTGTATTCACTTCGTGTTATGGAGGAATAATGAAGGAATTGAGATGAAAGCACACTACTCCTCTTTGTTGCTCCAACCCTTCTCTCTGTCTCTCAACAACCATGATGAGTGTAAGGCTCCTTATGGTATAGGTTTAGTATAATGTTTCCTATTGGGGGTAAAGGCGCCTCCGCCTAGCCGCCCGTGTATTACTACACTAACAATCAACGGCACTACACACTGCAGGTGGTGGATGCCTATCACCGTCACTTTATTCTTTATTCTTTTAGTGACAGTTTGAATAAAGGAAGGCCCGGTCACACATTGTGACTATTGGAGTTCCCATTTCTTGTCTCTCTCTTTCTTGCTCTTGCTCTCCCGCCATAGCTCTCGAGTGCAAGCTTCGATCCTTCTCACCTTTCAACTGGTATCAAAGCACGGCTTGCCGACTCTTGAGCTTGGTTCAGCTTCCCATCAACTCCTCACTAGCATTGGGTCTCCTTCCTGGCAGCCATAGCTCATTCTCTTGAGCTCCCTTCACTCCCCGGCTTCTCGAGCTTCTTCTTGGCCTATTGAGGCACCATCAAGGCATTGACATTGAGGTATTGCTTCATTATTTCAGAGATTTATCTCAGTCCATAGGTCTAGGTAATCAGGGTTTTCACAAGTTATGGACAAACATAGCTCACACCTCTTGGAGCTTCCTTCACCTGGATTTTGCTTCCAGCCTATCAAAGCTTGCTAAGGATTGGTGTAGGCCTTCTTTGGCCCCCATTTGTGCCCCCTTTGGGCCCCATTGTTGACACGTGGGACAGCAAACCCCCCAGCCAACTCACATTTTTTTTACACTTGTTCCAAAATCTGGCCCAAAAATCACTCTTTTTGTCATATCTTGGGCATTCACAACCCGATTCAGGCAAGGTAAGAGTATTTGTGATGGTAATGTAGGATTTGCCAAATTCTGATGACATAATATTTTGCAACAGATTTCAGGTCTGAGACAGCATGTATTTGTATGCCTATGGCTTATGTGATGCTTCTACTGATGTCTATTGATACCGGATCACTTGTGGATGTTATGTCTCTTATGTGAGATGCATTTGGAGTTGATTTAGCTCAGCTATTGACTGTTTTGAATAATCCTAGATCTATCCAAAATAGGGCAGCCACCTGTTACTTCAATTTTATGCTTACAGGTCTTGGCATTTGATGCCCGATTGGTGCCTATACATACAGGAATGTATGCCTATGGTTTGCCTATGGATTTGAGCTTGGATTGAGCATTGACTTGCTCAGTTTACAAAGGTTATATGCTGCTGGAAACTTTAGGGCTGAAGCTATTTATGCTACAGTTGGGTTGTGCCTATTGGTCACGGGGTGCTCCCGGCTACTTGGTATGATGTCATGATGTATTTGGACTATGCCACATGTCTTGTTTATGCTCTAGAATGCTTTTGAGCTGAGATTAGAGCTCGATTTAGCTTTGATTGTCACTTCTTTGCAACTGACATTTCGTCTATGACATGGTTTATGCCTAGGCTACCCAGTACGGGTTATGATGTCTTGGTGAATGCTTGGGAGATTTGGAGGGGCTCTCATGTGAGTAAAAGTTTCTACCTTTGAAAAGATGAATACATCCCATATAAGAAACACCCATTACATGGATTTTCTAGACCCATGGATCTAGTTACACAACATAAAACATAGATTTTCTTTTCAAGACCAAGACCATGGCTTGAGATCAAATTTTAAAGAATTTTGTGATGATGTGAGAGCCTCCCCTTTATGAAAAGGTCTCTAGAAACCAACGGATTCCCCAACTTTAGGCATAGCGTCATCTTGACCTTCACCATAGAAACAAGTGATAAACTAAAACATAAAGAATCCACATGAATTTTCAAGATAGGCCCAATAAAAGCTTGTGATTGTAACCTCCAATCCATACTTGTAGTTCTTCCATGTGGTTGAAGACCCCATCTCTAGTGTACTTGCCCATGTTGCTTAACAAAGGGGAAGCCTATTTATTCCTATTTCTTACTACTGACAGTTGTGGTGCAGCCTGAGATTAGAGTGTCATTGGGTGGGCTAGAGGCATGCATCATCCTCTCTCTTGTCTAAACCATGATCCTCTAGCTCACAGGTGAACTACTAGAGAAAACTCCTATTTGTAGGATTAGAGATTGTCTATACAATTGAAACAAAAGGGTTCTATGGAAACAACCTGTGTAAAGATGCAGTCCAAAGTTCTTTGAAGAGGGCAAACGAGACCACCATTCAATCATAAAAAGGTCTAGAATTGACCATGTTGAGAGTTCGACGTTTGATGCATGTACACTACCTTAACACAATTAACACATGTTAGTTAGTTTGTCCAGCCACCAAACAAATTAGAAAATTCATAATACTGATTGATATGTAAATTGCTTCACTTGCTAGCACCAGAATCTGCAAGACTTGCCTAATGTTATTGGTTAGAATTTGATGGGTGCTGTAGGGAAAGAATTCGTTAATGACAATGACGGATGTTGAGGTTACTAAAGGGGCTGATTGTGGATTACAACACAAAAAGGGACTGCAATTCGATCAGGCCAATTAGTCTGTAGGCTGTAGTTAAGGCAAGCCACCCTCCTTCTACACCCTCTCTGCCCAACTAGTGAGTTCTCCAAAACCTAACATGCCTAGATTAAGGATGTGTAGCATCCAATGAACCAACCCCCTTTGGGAGAGGGGGGTGTATGGAAGCAAACTTTAATCCATATTTGTATGTCTAATGTCATCGAACATAGGTTAATGATGTGGATCTTTGATCTTGGCATATTCCATGTGATATACAAGTTATTTAAAGCCAAAGGGGATGTCTTGCATGTATGTGTCTTCTCAGACAACTATCCAATGGATGTTTAACCAAGTAGGAGACTACCATGGACAGGCAAGGCTGAACTGAAGATGTCTAAAATAGTTTTAATTGGAAGAGGATTAATGGTAACCGACACATTCAAAATGGCCTTTTATACTTGGGAAGGGTCCTACAATGTTTGGTTAACATCTGAGTTCGTATGCAGGAGATACAGAGTTGTGAAGGTTGATGTCTAGCTATGACTGCATGCTATAATGAACAGTTGTAGGTTGCACAGAAAGATTGATGTAAAGTATTGCATGTGGCATATGCTTTGATAGAGACCTTTGAGACTGACATGAGGTCCGGTAGCCCCCTCTCCTGCCAACTTATCACAAAAGTGGCTCCTATAGAAGAATCCGCAACAAAGATAGCTAGCTCGATGTAGACAGTACGAGTCCCGAGACTAGGAAGACCATGAATTGAGAGAAAAGAGAAGCCCAAGTCAAGAACATGTAGGGCCTCAAAAACAAATTTCAATGAATGGTCAGACAATAGAGGCAAGGTACCAACATCACTAAAGGCATTACATGAGAATACCAAAGATATAGAGATTTTGACTTTTGCTTAACAATACAGATGCATTAATGGTAGTTACAGATGAAATATTAGCAAAATGGAGCACATTGACATGCAGGATGCATAAAAACTTGATGATGTAGAGGAAATTATGGAAGGGCTTGCACATGATATAGAGATTCAAGATGAAAAAAGAGCTCAAATATGATGTTGAGTTTGTGGATGTGGATGCTACAGAGTTTGATGATACAAATATGAAGAAGACTGAAGATGTAGATGCTACAAAATTTGAAGGAATGAATGATACTAAGAAAGATAATGTGCATAATGTTAAGGGTAAACAGATAATAGAAAATACAAGAGAGACATTGATGCAGGTTACAAAGGATACTATCGTTCAAGCAAAGAAAGATGACCTAAACAGATGATGTGGGTTAATGGTATGGATCTTTGATCTTGGCATATTTTGTGTGATATACAAGTTATTTAAAGCCGAAGGGGATATCTTGCATGTATTTATGCCTTATTGGTCGACTATCTAGTAGATGTTTGACCCAGGAGGGCGATATGGCTGTTGGAGACTATAGTGGATAGACATAGCTAAACTAAAGATCTATAAAATATATTTTAATTAGGAGAGGATTAATAGTCACAGACACATCCAAAATGGGCTTTGATACCTTGGGAAGGGTCCTACAAATTTTGGTTGATACCCATGTTCGTATGCAGGAGATACAAAGTCGGGAAGGTCAATATCTAGTCGGGACAACATGTTATAATGAACAGTTGCAGGTGGCGTAGAAAATTTTAGGGGCTAAAAACTTCAGAATTTGATCCCAATGTCTTCAACAAAGTTGTACATCACAAGAAGGTTTACATTTTTTCTTTTTAAAGCTTAGTGATCCGAGTTATGGTTCAAAAGATATGAGCAGTTTTCTATAGGGTGGTCCTGTAGGAGAGTTTTCCAGATAAGACTACATCTGATGGATGTAAATTATTGTATTTGACATATGCTTTGACAGAGATGTTTGAGACTAACATGATAGTACCAAGGATAGGAAAGAGGATCAAAATATGTGAGATAAAGGATGGATCTAAATATGCAAGGCCAAGCCCTCAAATATGGATTTCGCTTTGTGTAGATACGAGTCATGTCCCACCTCTTTGTTAGTAGCCTAGCATACAACATTGATGAGGAGTCTCTCCACTAGTAAGGGTTTCCAGAAGGGAATAGTTTTCTAGAAGATGCGTAAGACAAAATAGCTTTTGGCCAAAAAACAAGGCCACATGGAGGGTTTTTTTAAATCCCCTACCCCTTTCTAAAATATTGTTAAAAAGCATCAAATCTATCACCTCTTTCAACCCAGCAAATGACTGAGACCAACAACATGCTCCTCCTCTTTTTGCCTTCATTGCAGCACCAGATCTGTTGTGGCTTTCAGCCCAACTAACCAGCAACCTATTCCTCCTCTTCTCGACTTCACTTCAACACTATTAGTGCTCTCTCACTAGCTTTTCCCTTGCAACTTGCAACTCCTACTGTGTCCCTTCAAACAACAAATTCTGCTTTCACTTTCTCCGTGCACTTTAGCAATGATGGAGGGAAGGTCAGCATGGTTGGAAATAAGGTATTCACACCAAAACGGTAGTCCAACAGATATGTAGTTCAAAAGGCCTTGTGGCGACCACCCATTGCAAGCATAACATCTAGACTTATGCATAAAATGGCCTACTCTTTGATTGGAGTCTCTGTGAAGCCTTTCATCCATCACATTAAGGAGCTTTCCTGACTGAGATAAGGTCCAAGCCTAAGATATAAGGCTAGCCCTCTCAAACTCCTTCATAGGTGACACTGTCACCTGAATAGGGCACCTAAATAGGGTATCTACATGACAAAATAACTAGCACAAGAACTCAAAACTAGAGATGTCTCTTTGAAAGTGCTCCATTTCCAACATACTCAGGAGCAATATAGCACACAATTCCTTGCATGCTAGTTGTGCTGCTTGCATTCCTACTAACCAACTTACCACTTTTGCTCAAAACTCCACTCCATTGGCATGCTTCACTCTTGTATGGACAACAAAATCATGCTATGGTGACAGATCACAAGAAGTCTGGGATGCAGAATCATGCTTCAATCTTGTATGGTTAGTGAAGGAAGAACGTAACTCTGAATTTCAATTTCAGCTTTTCATGGGAGGCCTGCACGTGCACGACTCTTTAACAGTTGTAATGACTATGAAAACAAAATCACAAACATATTTTAGCAAACATTTCTACCATTTTTGGAAGCACGGAATTGGAATATAATTGGATGCATATGTAGAGCATCAATTAAATGATGGGATGCCCCTTACGCAAGAAATCTTGGCAATAAGTATTCTAGTATGGATGGTGATGAAAGAAGCCTTTCAAAGTATTTCTTTCAAAATAAAAAATGGATGAAAAGACGTGCCATGATGCATATTAAAATTTGAGTAAAACAACCCTGGTACTAACATCTGAGTTCGTATGTAGGAGATACAGAGTCACGAAGATCAATGTCTAGCTAGGACTACATGTTGTAATATGAGATACAATGTTGTTAAACTACTATTGAGATGTTTTGTAAACATTTAGTAGATTCCTAATCCGTTATATGACTAGCAAATACTATAGGTGGCATGCAACATGGCAAGGATTTTTAGAGCTTCTTCATGCAAATGTACACAAAAGAAGGGGACACCATTTTAGATTGCAATGTAGGAAGTGGTGACTTTGCATCAGTAGCGCTAAATTCTGACAGATTGCACGTTTGTATCACTTTGCCGAAGATGGAAGATATCTAAGATCAAAGGTAACATGTTTATATAAACTTTTATAATATCTGAATGTAATGTAGTGTTTTTTTTCGTCATACAATACATGGGTGCTCACCCTTCCACATGCGCATGTATAACATGATGAATATGTACTTTCAGAATTATTAGATTGTGTTTATTTACAAGTGCAATGAAATGAGGATGAGAGAGAAGAGGAGAAAGAAAGAGGAATGTGCAAGTGAAGGAGATTGTGTATAGGCATTCACTCAATTGCAATAGTACAAGATGTGTAAACAAAGCACGTGCAAAATATCTAGGGAAGGGTGGAGTGTAGAAACATGCATGCATGTGAATGTATATGTGCATAGTGGATTGAGTAACAATGAGGTAATATTATTTTCCCGATATTAACTATTCGAAAAAAGTGAAAAAAAAAAGATATCGCATGTTATTGTAGTGAGTGTAACAAACTGTTTGATACCCTATCCTCTTGTAGTAAGTCCACACAATAATGCTCAATTGAAAGTAGTGAAAACATATGCAATGTAGTTTTGCTTATGTGTACACAATGGAAGTGATATATTAGGATACAATATCAAATCATGCACATAAAAGTGAGAGATACGTGAATGTATATATGCATGTGGGAGTAACAATGTGATATTCTTTTTCTCCATATACTAACAACTAAAAGTGTCTAAGACAATGGACCTCATGCAAACCCTTGACCCTTGTAAAAATAAGAGGGTTGTGAAAAATTGATGGATGATCCTTGCAAAATTAAGAGGGGGAGAGAGAGAGAAGTTGCTAATTTAGAGAGAGAGAGAGAGAGAGAGAGAGAGAGAGAGAGAGAGAGAGAGAGAGAGAGTGTGTGTGTGTGTGTGTGTGTGTGTGAGGGGGGAGAAAGAGAGGAGTTACTATTTGAGAGAGAGAGAGTGTGTGTGTGTGTGTCTTTGTGAGCGCACAAGGAAGGGGAGAGAGGGAGGGAGGGAGGGTGAGTGTAGGAGAGTGAGAAAGCAAAAAGTTTATAATTGAGAGAGAGTGTGTGTGTGTGCATGTGTGTGTGTAAGAGGGGGAGAAAGAGAGGAGTTGTTTATTTGGTCTAAGGCTCTCTGATCTAATATTCATTAGTTGCTTTATTTTCTTGTTCTATTTGAGAGAGAGAGAGGGGGGGAAAGGAGAGAGGGAGAGAGAGTGTGTGTGTATATGTATTTAAGCGACACAATGAGAGAGAGAGAGAGAGAGATTGCTACATGGGACTGATATATATATATATAGAGAGAGAGAGAGAGCCAAACGGTCAGGCGGTTGTAGTTTATTCATCAGCAGTCATAGCCCTTCTACCTTCATATAAAGAACAACCTTCTCATAAAGGATGTAGTGCCTGAACTTTTTAGTAGCAAAGACTATCGCAAGGCACAACTTTTCCATATAAGTATAATTAACTTTGGATACACCCAGCTTCCGACTAGCAAAAGCAATCGTGAGAGCGGAATTTTGTTGCCGGAAAGTGCTTAAAAATAGCTAAAAATTATGAATATCAAGGGAAAAATATTCAATGTCAAAGGCGGCGGCTCGATCTAGGACGATTTTAAGCGTCAAAGTGCTTTAAAGGTGCCCGAGCGACACTTGTTGATTTTTCATAATTTTTCAGACAGTCGTGCGAGTTGACACGAGCTACTGGCCAATGCGGGATGCTAAGCCGTACGCCCAGGATTTTTCAGAGCTCGATTCCGAGTCCGGACGAGGAAATGGCCAAGAAATCGGTCAAGATGCGAAGGGGTGGACAAAATTTGGCCAAAGTGGGCAAGTGACCTTTGGGAGCCCAAACTTTAAATGTCACATGAAAGTTTCATGCAAATGAGGATGAAGAAATCGTGGAGAGAGGGCGCCATCAACAGGCGCCGAAAAATGCGCCATGTTGATGGAGATGCTCCCTCCTGCCTGCAAACAACCATACCAACTGATCACTGCCCCTCATTCCCCCCTGGATGCCAATCACTTCGCGGCCCTTCGCTCGCGCAATGATGCTCTCTTTGAAGATCTTTGATTTCAGTCTTTCTCTCTCCTCCCTCTCTCTCTTCTAAAGGCAAGTTCATGTGGAAAGAAGAAAGAATGATGGAGGCTTGTCCGGCATGGATCGGATTGCTCCACGGGCTAGAAATGGTGATTGGTGATTGTGCTGGACATGAAGTGCTGCTGATTTTCAGATTTGCAGCCATGGACATGAAACCCGAAACACGCAAATAAGCGGTAATGCAAAATTTTCAAAGAAAATTTGAGATTTTATGGCTTTTGATTGATGAAATGTTGTTCATGTGGGCTAGAAATTGTTTATGTTGCTGTTTTCTATGAGTTCTTGCTGGTTATAATCAGAAAATCAGAAAAATATGCATCTTGTGGTTCAAAATAATATGCTAAAACACGCAAAACATGGAAAATCAAGGGAAAATGATGGTTTTTTAGCATAAAAAATGGGAAAATGAATAGGAACACCAACTAAATTTTCATTTTGCTGCAAGAAGGAACTAAGGGCCACAGCCCATAACCTGTTTTGAATTTTTAGTATTTAAATAATGCAAAAAATAAGGAAAAATACAAGAAAAGGGTGGAAAAACCCTAAAAAATAGGGGAAAAATATATTTTGGGTTTCGAAAAATAAGGATAAATAAGAGCAATGTTTGTGAATGTTTGTGGGGACTGAAGCATGAGGATTTACCTCAGTTCAACCCCACCTTCTTGTTCTAGTGCGTCTTTTTCCGATTTTTTCACATAAAATGATGGTAAAATGCCTCATAAATCTATGCAATGATGCAATATTTAAACGGGGAAGGGTAGAGAAGTTGAAATATGTCTAAATGCCGTGTGAGATTATGGAAAAGTTGCTTATTTCCATGCATAGCATTTAGGACGGATAAAATTAAGAGCTTAGTAGTATGAGGATCACCTCAGTGCTAGGCCCAGGCAACGAAGCACGAACGGTAGTTGGAAATCATTAAAAGAATGGTTTTGCACTTGTATACAATACTGTTTTGCTAAATTTTTGAGCACTAGGCATCCACCAAATGCATAGAGCATGAAAAGAATTTTTTAAAAAAAAGTATCAGTGACTAGCTCCTGGACATGCATTGCAATTGGTTTATTAGAACATGACCTACGATGAGAGGCAGTGAGGTACCCATGCTGTAGGTAGACGCGGGTCCCAAAGGGGAAAGCAAGTGAGGAAAAAATGGTACACTCCTGGACACGCTTATTTGGTACGTTGAGCGACTTTTGTGCGAAATGTTTAGATGTTGAGCGACGCATCGAGGGGCTAATCCCCAAGGTGTAGGAGAGTCGCAGAGGGTTGACGGCATTCAGCCGTAGGAGGAACCCCATGTGTATGTGATTCGAGTCTTTTGGCTATGTGAAAGGGACTCCCTCTGAGGAGTAATATTGGGTTAGGATCAGTTGGACTACAACGTATTACAAACGCAATGTTTAGGAAGGCAGAGATTTTGATAGACGCTCCTGGCCGCGAGGCCGAGGGGTTGTCTTGTGCGTAGTGACGAGGCCCGGCTAGTGCATGAGCTAGTGCCGGCCCGTTTTTAGGTCCATCAGTGATACGTCTGCCGGGAGCCGCTTAAAAGTGGCGGTTCTCGAATCCTAGTTGTTTAGGGACCAACTAGCAGTTTATGCCAAAGAATACGGAGATTGATCCGTTATTTATTGATAAGCATCGTCTAGCAGAAATCCAAAAGCAAGAGAGAGACGAAAGAGCTACGCGACGTGCTGAAATTGTTAGGAGATATTCCCCTAAGCGTAGCGGTGCTGAACCCTTACGAGGGAGTGGATCTAGTGGTCTTAGTACCACAAGCAGTAAGTTAGGAGAAGGTGGAAGCTCTAGTGCTCCCCGTCCTTCCATAATCCAGTCTATATCAAGTGCGGGAGGCGTAACCCCACCGTCCCCTATTCCTAGTGCAAATCCAATCCTCGTCATGGCGCAGCCTATTGCAATTCCAGCAGGGACGACGGATTTGCCGGCTCTAGGTTACCCACTACCCATTTTTAATGGGTTAGTTGAGGAAGATGCGGAACTCCACATTAGGGAGTTTCAAAAGCTGATGTTTAACTGTCGCATTCAAGAGGAAGGACATTTAATGATGTTCTTCAATATAACTCTCAAAGGAAGAGCCGCTATATGGTATCATGGTTTAGAAGCCGGAACCATATTGAATATTGATTCATTTTATGGAGCTTTTCGAAGGGAGTTTGCCCCTGAAAGGGGTGGGCAATATTGGTTGCGTGTACTCAACGTGACCCGCCAAGAACCACACGAGGATATTCGTGCTTATGCGAAGAAGATAAAAGAGGTTTTCCGTAAGTTGGACACCTCTATTCCTATCCCCGCAGCTGCCCAATTGCAATATTTCCTTCATGGTTTGGACTTTAACATCCAATTGCAGTTGAGTAGTGTTCCCTTGGGGGATATAGATACTGCCATTACACGAGCACAAGAGGTGGAATCCCGACTACAAGCGGCCTATGCTTCTCGAGGCAATTCGAACATGGGTTTAGTATTGGGAAATAACATGGCAATGACCAATGGCAGTAGTGGCCAAGGGATATCGATGGCTAACCCTAATGGGAGAGGGAACATGATGCAGAATGTGCCTTTATTACCAACTCCCCCTAGCATGTCGATGCCTACGGGCAGTCAAATGGCTCCAAATGGTGGAGGCCAGGCGGTTAATTCTAATACCATGCCTGTGGCTCAACAACCAGTGCCTAATCGAATTGTTAGGCCGATAGAACGACATGGTAATGACCAAGGCTATGAGTCGAGTGCTTCCAATGTTCTTGGCGAGGTTAAGGACATGATGAAGCATTATACCGACATGATTATGGAGCAGTATCGACAAATAGCCGTTGATGTCAACTTCCTTAAAAAACAACAAAATTTGATAGGAAGTAGATACCCAGAGGAGGGTGCACCGTCGAGGTTTAGTTGCAAATGGTGTGGTGGGCAGCACTATCTAAGAAATTGCCCAAATGTTAAGTGCGACATTTGTGGAAAATCCGGCCATTTAGCAGCTACTTGCTGGAGTAAGATCAGTTCCCTCCAACGAGGAAGTCGGCAACCAGGGCCTGTTAATCATCGTGCCCAAGGAAATGATTCCCAGCGAGAGGACGGGCCTAAACAAATACTTCAACGACCAAAGACTACAGTGGAGGAGTTACCAAGTGGTAGTGGGGTTAGTTTGATTGAGGCTGTACGCGTTAACGATGCTGAAACCTCTAATCTGCGAGCTGTTCTTACAAGAGGTCAAAAGGGTAGAGAAGCCGACAAGGATAAGCCTGTCGACGGAAACCCTAAACAAGGCGAAAAAGGAATGCAAGTTTTGGATCCTGCCATGGAAGGGGGACCTTTGAAGCCCGTAGAAAGTAAAGCCGATAAGGAACCACCAAAGAAGAAGGTGAAAGTTAAAAAGGAGGCATTAAAGCCGGTTCAGTGACCTAAAGAGCGGATGGTTTGGCGTGAAAAGTAAGCTCTATCGAACTATCATGAATTCGATTTGGCGAGCTCTCTTTGTGAAGTCAAGCCGGATGTGAATCTTTTACAGCTTATTAAGCCTTCCCCAGGAGTATGCAAGGAATTTAAAAAGATCCTACATACCGGGTATATTGTAGAACCTTTGGGTATTGCACAAGTAGGTGATGATTGGTTCGAGCATGCTGAGAAGCATTGCCCAAGGGTTGCGGCCTATGTCGATGGGATATTAGTAGATTATGCCATTGTCGACACGGGATCATCTGTTAACATTATGAGTTCTGAACTGATGGAAAGGTTGAGTCTTGCAATCCAGAAAGATACCTCCACAATTCTCAGAATGGCAGATGATAGTTTGAGACAGCCGGAAGGCTACATTACTAAGGTCCATGTCACTGTTGCAAATGTAGAATGCCTGTTGGACTTTAGGGTGATTCGTTTTGCAGGCCGTCCAAGTTACCAAGTATTACTAGGACGACCTTGGATCTTGCAAGCGGACTGCCAAGTGGATATACCCGCCGGTCGACTAATATTCGGCAGAGGTGCCCAGCGTGTGGTGGTTGATGCTTATCCTAAGTCCCCGCAGAGTGAGAGAGCTCCTCTATCTTCTACAGAATTGGAGACATTAGAAGATTTATCTGCCAGTGATACATCATCGAGTGATGAGTCCAAAGAGGGATCCACCACGGAAGACATCTATCAAATCACTTTGAATGAGCCGATAGAGGGCCAAGAGCGTATAAGAGATGCAGATGTTATCGAGCTAGACCTTGGTACGCCTGATGATTCGCGGCCAATCAAATTAGGTTCTATGCTCAGCACAGCAGAAAGGGAGGACTATGTGGCCTTGATCCAGGAATTCCGTGATATCTTTGCCTGGAGTTATGATGAGTTGAGAGGCATCCCTCCTAGTCTTGCTGTTCATACAATTCCATTGAAAGAGGGCAGTCGTCCTGTATGGCAGAAAGTAAGGCGTATGCCTTTCGAACTGAGGGACGGCCTGTTTGAAGAGTTACAGAAGCTTCGAAAAGCGGGTTTGATTTTTCCTGTGTAACACACGGAATGGTGTTCGCCAGTTGTGATTAGAAAGAAGAAGAATAATCAAATCCGTTTATGTGTAGACTTTAGGGAGCTGAATAAGCAAACAGTTAAGGACTACTACCCATTGCCATTTATTGACCAGATTTTGGATCAATTAGCGAGTAGGGAGATATATTCGTTTATGGATTGCTTTGCAAGATACAACCAAATGGCAATTGCAGAAGAGGATAAGTTGAAAACAACTTTTATCACTGTATTTGGTACTTTTGCGTACCATGTGATGGCCTTTGGTTTATGCAATGCGCCTAGTTCGTGGCAACGAACAGCAGATAAGACATTCGGTGAAATATCCCCTGAAGAGTTGAAGGTGTTTATTGATGACTTAGGGGCTGCCACCATGAGAGAGAGGCAGTTGATCATTTTAAGAAAATGCTTTGAGTGCTGTAGACAATTCTGCATCGCCTTAAACCCACGGAAGTGTGTTTTTGGAGTACCTTATGGACTATTGTTGGGTCATGTGGTCAGTTCGGTAGGAATTGCGACAGACCCCGAGAAGGTCAAAGTTATAGTTGCCATGGGTCCACCACGGACTCCGAAAGAAGTTCATAGCTTTCTGTCTTCAGTTGGTTACTATTGTAGATTCATCAACGCCTTAGCAGAAAGAACGTTGCCGCTTACAAATTTATTGTTCTTTAGCTGTTCGTTTGTATGGGGTGACCCTTGTAAGGTAGCATTCAAGGATGTGAAACAAGAGCTAGCAAGAGTGCCCGTTTTAAAAGCACCTAAAAGAGGTGAGGTGTTCTATATATTTTCAGCAGCCACCATGTATAGTATCAGCTGCTGTTTAGCCCAAATTTGGGAAGAGAAGTGGTACCACCCGATTGCTTTTGCTAGTCGGAAGCTGGGGGTATCCGAAATCAATTATACCTACATGGAGAAGCTGTGTCTAGCGATGGTCTTTGGGACCAAGAAATTCAGGCATTATATTCTCTATGAGAAAGTCGTGCTTTATACGAAGGCAGAGGGGCTTCGGTTATTGATGAATAAGCTACAGCCGCCTGATCGTCTAGCAAAGTGGTTGATCACTTTGCAGGAATTTGATTATGAAATCAGGAGTAAGCCACTAAGGTTGCAAGGCATCGTGGAATGTCTTGTGGACTTTGGGGAGCCGAAAGAATCTGTGGCTGAAGGTAGTGACATGGAGTTATTATTTAAAATAGATACGGTATCTATTCCCTCCAGGTACGCTGCAATAACACATTATTTATCAACAGGAGAGGCGGGATCCGAATTATCTAAAGCTGAGAGAAGGAAAATTAAGCAGCAAGTGTTAAAGTTTGCTTTGATCGCAGGTACATTATATCGGCAAGGGGTTGATGATATCTATCGCCGGTGTGTGATGCTTGACGAGGTGCCATTCATTTTGGAAGAGTGCCATGATTCTGCTTGCGGTGGCCATTTTGCTGGACGGCTTACAGCACAAAAGGCTTTAAGAGCAGGTTATTGGTGGCCTGCCATCTTCCAGGATGCGTTTGCGTATGTTAAGAGATGCGATATTTGTCAACGACATGATAGCCGAGAGAATAGGAAACGACCACTCACCCCTATTATGGCGATACTTCCATTCGAGAAGTGGGGAATAGACTTTGTGGGTCCTATTACTCCGTCGTTGACTACACAAAAGAGGTACATCATTGTAGCAACTGACTACTTCACAAAATGGTCAGAAGCACGGGCAACAAGGAAAGATGATGCTAAAGAAACTGCTAGTTTCCTTTTAGAGCAGATAATATGCCGGTTTGGTCCGTCGAAAGAATTAGTGTCGGACCGCGGAACCCATTTCCTGAATAAGGTGATTAACGGTTTGACAGAGATGTGGCAAATCAACCATAACAAGACAACCCCATATAACCCGCAAGCCAATGGGCAAGTTGAAAGCACCAACAAGCAGCTTGTGGGCATCCTGTCCAAAATTGTGTCGAAAAAGAAACGGGATTGGGATAAAAAGTTATATGTGGCAGTGTGGGCTTATAATACGACCTTCAAACGAGCCACTGGCCATACCCCGTTCAAGTTAGTATATGGGGAGGAGTGTGTCTTGCCTTTAGAAATTGAGCTACCGACTATTCGGTTTGCCATCAATCATTCTTTGAGCGATGAAGACGCACTTTTTGAGCGCTTGACGACACTGGCACATTTAGATGAGCTTAAGTTGCAGAGCTTATTGTACCAAGAAGTGGCGAAGCGCCGAATGAAGCAGCTACACGATCTCAAAGCCAAGAAATACACCTTCAAGAAAGGACAGCTTGTTCTGTATTATGATGCACGACGTGAATTATTTCCAGGCAAGCTAGAGCCCAGATGGGACGAGCCCTATCGGATTGTTAGAATAGGAAAGAATAAATCCACAGTCTTGTTAGCTGACCTTGAGGGGATAGAATTTAAAAATAAGGTCAATCTTAATAAGATTAAACCTTATTATTTCTGATTGCACTAATGCTATGACTGCCTTGCAGGTCTAGGAAAGATCGATTAAACATCTGCAAGGAAATCGTGATAAAGGTTGATGAGTCGTCTGATCCCTTATTTAGAACACCCATATTTGGAACAGAGGTATCATCAGGGAAAGCTCATTTGGTGGAGCAAAGGATATAAGGTGACTGAGCAAGAAGGCAGGACATTTATTTGGGAGATCAAGGTCTTTTGCCATCATTGCCTACAAATTTTTGACGAGCATCCCTGTTGCATTCAATGATGATGGAGGGATGGAGCCTACAGTCCACCCATTGAATATGCTGAATTTCGATTACCATAAGTACGAGTAGAGTTCAGGATGGCGGGATATGTAAACCCTTTATGGACGTACACCTTGTACTTTGATGGGGCGTCCAGGGGTGCATGCAAAAAAGGAAGTGTAGGAGTTGTCATCCGAGACCCCCGACGACGCATTGTCATGAAGTTAGCTACTTATCTCGGGGCGAATTTTACCAATAATATGGCAGAATACAAAGCCCTGATTATGGGTTTGAATATTGCGAAGAAGGGTGGTATCCGCCAGTTGTTGGTGAAAGGGGACTCTCAGTTGGTTTTAAATCAACTCAATGGAACATATATGGTACGAAACCCCATCCTTTGTATGTACCATCATACTGCCATAGCCCTGCTAGACGAATTCGATAGAGTGTCTTTTCAGCTGATTCCACGGAATTGGAATTAGTTTGCCGATTCTTTGGCTAATTTTGCGTATGAAGAAGACCTCTTCTTTAATTGTGACCCTTGTCCTGATATATCTATTGATGGTGAGACGGAACCTGGTCGTTTATGGGGTATGCTTTCTGAACATGCCCTCTTTGGCAGACGATGGTTGATTTGGGTGATGCAGAGGGTAATCGAGACTCATCTGCCTTTATTATCTTGGACCCATAGACTGATTAGACGACATGTGATGCGAACACCTCTTGCAATATACGCAGGAGGGATGGGTCATAATTTAATGCACCTAGTTTAGGGCTACGAGCCTCTGTTCCCCTGGGAATAGTATGCTTTGTTGTCTACCATAGTTGTTTCCAGGAGGATGTTATGCATAGTCATTTTTTTGTTTCATTAGGCCAAGAGGGCCAATTCAGTTTGGTAGCAAAGTCATGTCTGATTTCATTAGGCCAAGAGGGCCATTTTCCTGTCTAGTACGGGTGCGTTTAATCGGGTTTTTGTTTTAAGTGTTGTGCTGGACAGATTTCGTGGTTCATGGACTTTGGTGGAGCCTAGAGGAGCCTTTGCTGCAATGGAAGCTTCTTGTGACCAATCCAGGTGATACCTCTCCTTTACGAGTACATTTCTTTCCCGTTATATGTGTATTTGTACTTGTCGAGGGGATACATTTTTGTTGGGGACCGGCAACCAAGGCATGAAGTCCCAGGTTTAGGCTAAGTATGTTTGAGGGAGGTCGGAGTAGTCATTGCCTCCTGTCAAGACATTGTCAGGCATCGAAAGACCTGTTTTAGAAGGAAGTCCTAGTGGCCCTGTTCTGCTAGCTTGCTAGGCAGCCGTTCTAGGAGTTCTTGCTAGGCAGCCGTTCTAGGAGTTCTTGTTACATGCCCAAGTATGTTCATCCAATACAAACCTTAAAAGAAGAAATGCATTGGAAGAAAATATTCTTTGATCAGGCTATAGGAGTCCTCACCTTGTAGGAGCTCCTAGTTGTGTTGTCTTTAGTTGGTAAGTAGTGCAGACTACCACTTAGGGCAACCTCTTTGATAGGTTCTTTTTAGTTTGGCTGTGTTGGAGCAGCTGGTTCGTGACTCACTTCGGATCTTCTATTAGATGATGCTAGGCCTGCTCCTTGTGGATATCATGCTTTGGTTCTGTCCAGGGGTAGGGAAAGCATTGTGCTGAGTTTTATTATCTAATTGTTTTGTATCAGTTTGATGCTTCTTTGGTTGTTTATGTGCAGATATGTTCGTGGATTCGACGGGCTGAGTCGCCCTATCCCATGGTCGCCAATGAGAGCGGAATTTTGGTGCCGGAAAGTGCTTAAAAATAGCTAAAAATTATGAATATCAAGGGAAAAATATTCAATGTCAAAGGCGACGGCTCGATCTAGGACGATTTTAAGCGTCAAAGTGCTTTAAAGGTGCCCGAGCGACACTTGTTGATTTTTCATAATTTTTCAGACAGTCGTGCGGGTTGACACGAGCTACTGGCCAATGCGGGATGCTAAGCCGGACGCCCAGGATTTTTCAGAGCTCGATTCCGAGTCCGGACAAGGAAATGGCTAAGAAACCGGTCAAGATGCGAAGGGGTGGACAAAATTTGGCCAAAGTGGGCAAGTGACCTTTGGGAGCCCAAACTTTAAATGTCACATGAAAGTTTCATGCAAATGAGGATGAAGAAATCGTGGAGAGATGGCGCCATCAACAGGCGCCGAAAAATGCACCATGTTGATGGAGATGCTCCCTCCTGCCTACAAACAACCATGCCAACTGATCACTGCCCCTCATTCCCCCCTGGATGCCAATCACTTCACCACCCTTCGCTCGCGCAATGATGCTCTCTTTGAAGATCTCTGATTTCAGTCTTTCTCTCTCCTCCCTCTCTCTCTTCTAAAGGCAAGTTCATGTGGGAAGAAGAAGGAAGAAGAAAGAATGATGGAGGCTTGTCCGGTATGGATCGGATTGCTCCACGGGCTAGAAATGGTGATTGGTGATTGTGCTGGACATGAAGTGCTGCTGATTTTCAGATTTGCAGCCATGGACATGAAACCCGAAACATGCAAATAAGCGGTAATGCAAAATTTTCAAAGAAAATTTGAGATTTTATGGCTTTTGATTGATGAAATGTTGTTCATGTGGGCTAGAAATTGTTTATGTTGCTGTTTTCTATGAGTTCTTGCTGGTTATAATCAGAAAATCAGAAAAATATGCATCTTGTGGTTCAAAATAATATGCTAAAACACGCAAAACATGGAAAATCAAGGGAAAATGATGGTTTTTTGGCATAAAAATGGGAAAATGAATAGGAACACCAACTAAATTTTCATTTTGCTGCAAGAAGGAACTAAGGGCCATAGCCCATAATCTATTTTGAATTTTTAGTAATTAAATAATGCAAAAAATAAGGAAAAATACAAGAAAATGGTGGAAAAACCCTAAAAAATAGGGGAAAAATATATTTTGGGTTTCGAAAAATAAGAATAAATAAGAGCAATGTTTGTGAATGTTTGTGGGGACTGAAGCATGAGGATTTACCTCAGTTCAACCCCACCTTCTTGTTCTAGTGCGTCTTTTTCCGGTTTTTTCACATAAAATGATGGTAAAATGCCTCATAAATCTATGCAACGATGCAATATTTAAACGGGGAAGGGTAGAGAAGTTGAAATATGTCTAAATGCCGTGTGAGATGATGGAAAAGTTGCTTATTTCCATGCATAGCATTTAGGATGGATAAAATTAAGAGCTTAGTAGCACGAGGATCACCTCGGTGCTAGGCCCAGGCAACGAAGCACGAACGGTAGTTGAAAATCATTAAAAGAATGGTTTTGCACTTGTGTACAATACTGTTTTGCTAAATGTTTGAGCACTAGGCATCCACCAAATGCATAGAGCATGAAAAGAATTTTAAAAAAAAAGTATCAGTGACTAGCTCCTGGACATGCATTGCAATTGGTTTATTAGAACATGACCTACGATGAGAGGCAGTGAGGTACCCATGTTGTAGGTAGACGCGGGTCCCAAAGGGGAAAGCAAGTGAGGAAAAAATGGTACACTCCTGGACACGCTTATTTGGTACCTTGAGCGACTTTTGTGCGAAATGTTTAGATGTTGAGCGACGCATCGAGGGGCTAATCCCCAAGGTGTAGGAGAGTCGCAGAGGGTTGACGGCATTCAGCCGTAGGAGGAACCCCATGTGTATGTGATTTGAGTCTTTTGGCTATGTGAAAGGGAATCCCTGTGAGGAGTAATATTGGGTTAGGATCAGTTGGACTACAACGTATTACAAACGCAATGTTTAGGAAGGCAGAGATTTTGATAGACGCTCCTGGCCGCGAGGCCGAGGGGTTTTCTTGTGTGTAGTGACGAGGCCCGGCTAGTGCATGAGCTAGTGCCGGTCCGTTTTTAGGTCCATCAAATCGGGTGATACCACTTCTCTTCCCACATTTGCACTAAACAGCAAACTAATGCTATGCATGGTAGCTGCTGAAAAGATGTAAAAAAATTTGCCCCTCTTTGATGCTTTCAACACAGGTGCTCTTATGATTTCCTACTTTACATCCTCGAAAGCCACCTTACAAGGGTCACTCCACATAAACAAACAATTAAGGAATAACAAATCTGTCAATGGCAACGTTCTTTCTGCTTATGTGTTTAGAGTCATCGATAATATCCAACTGATGAGAGAAAGTTGTGAACTTCTTTGGGGATGTGTGGCAGACTCATGGCAACTATAACTTTGATTTTTTCAGGATCCATAACAATTCCTACCAAGCTAACTACATGGCCTAGCAGGAGCCTATAAGGTACGCCAAAAACGCACTTCCTAGAGAGAAAATATTGAGAGAATAATTGGTGGAAGATGGGGGATAGAGACAGAGAGACATGGACTTGAGGTAATTAACATGGGGGAAGAAACATGGGAGGGGACGATAGTGGTGGAGGTGGTAGTGACAGTGACAATGGAGGTGGCAGCAATAGCAATGGTGGTGGTGGTGGTGGTGGTGGTGGTGATGATGGTAGTAGGGGGCGGTAGTGGTGCTTAATATGTGCACAAGAGAAGAGAAGGAATAAGTGGAATATGTGGAACAAGAAATAGAGGCTGCCCAAAAAATCTTGCTTAAATGCTTGCTCAAAAAGCTCGTTGCTTGCCCTAGAGAGAGTGTGTGTTTGTGTATATGTATTTGTGAGCGACACAAGGAGAGAGAGAACAAGTGAGAGACAAGGTGAGTGTAAGAGAGGGAGAAAGTGAGAAGTTGCCAATAGAGAGAGAGAGAGAGAGAGAGATGGGGAGGAGAGAAAATATAGAGAGAATAATTGGTGGAAGATGGGGGATAGAGAGAGAGACCTATACTTGAGGTAATTAACATGGGAGGAGAAACATGCGAGGGGACAGTAGTGGTGGAAGTGGTAGTGACAGTGATGATGGAGGCGGAGGCAGTGGCAACGGCAGAGGCAGTAGTTGCGACGGTGGTGGTAGTGGCGATGATGATGGTGGTGGAGATGGTGGTGGTAGTAGGGGGCAATAGTGGTGCTTGATATGTGCACAAGAGAAGAGGAGGAATAAGTGGAATATGTGGAACAAGAAATGGAGGTCACCCAAAAAATCTCGCTTCTTGCCCTTCCCCTTCTTCATCAATAGATGTGGCAGCTCATCAATTATAACCATAGGAGCATCATAGAAAGGCTTGAGCTGACTAACATGGAATACATTATGAATCTTAGTGAAAGAGGGTAGTTCCAATCTATATGCCAAGTCTCTAATGCGCTTTAGAATCTTGTAGGGTCTAATTCTCCTTCTTTGAACTCTAAGGATTTCCTCTTCTCATCTGCATACATCTTCATCTTATCTTCGGCCTTCTTAAGATTTATCTAACACTTTTGTTGAAGAAGGGTCTACATTCTTTCCAATTCTTCTTTCCCATGAGGATTGATTTTCTCATTGAAAATAATTATGGGTAAGGGCACATTTATAACCATACATAGCCTTAAAGGGTGAAACTCTAATACTAGTGTAACTGGAGTTATTGTAAGCAAACTCAGCCAAATGCAACAAAAAATCTCATCAATGCTACACATCATGACAGAAATAGCGAAGGGAAGTCTCCAACTACTTATTTGTTGGGGGTAAAGGTGCCTCTACCTAGCCGCCCATGTATTACTACACTAATAATACCCGCCATTGCACACTGCAGGTGGCAGGCAACCATCACCATCACTTTATTCTTTATTCTTTTAGTGATTGTTTGAATAAAGGAAGGCTCGGTCGCACATTGTGACTGTTGGAGTTCCCATTTGGTCTCTCTCTCTTTCTTGCTCTTGCTCTCCTACCATAGCTCTTCTAAGCAAGCTTCCATCCTTCTCACCTTTCAACTAGTATTAGAGCCTTTGGTTGCCTATTGGTTATGCCTATTGGTTTCAGGCTATGTCTTGAATGTATGCAATGATGTATTGACATTCGGGGATGACTTTGAGCTTGGCTTTCATACTGGATCATTGATGGAGCTTGAGCTCAGCTTTGGAAAGCATTTGGATGCTCAGTCTTTGATGTACTTATGGCATATACTTTGCTTATGTCTAACCGGTCTTGACATGCTTGGCGTATGCCACTACTACATGCTAGTTACATTGTTTAGAGCCAATTGCTACTAGAGCTTTTTCTTGGCTTGAATTTGGATTCCCAGAGCTTACTTGGGATATTTCTTGGCTTGCTAGAGTTGTATTTGGGATACAGTTGATGTCTATGGATGCTATGATTGAAGGCTACATAGCCTATATGCTCATGATGTCTTATTAATGCTTGGTCTTGGATCTTCCGTCATTGGTGCTATCATATGCCTTTCTTGAGCTTCTTGGCTTGATCCATATGGATTTTGTGCCAGTGGGAGCATCTTTGGATGCTTGACAGACATTGAGTAGGCAGTTTATACTATTGATCTTTGAGTCTTCTGAGACTGGGATCTTCTTCACTTGGATGTTGCGTGGTTCATATGCCGTGGTCCACATACATGTACTTGGGCTGATTTGGGCTTTGTACTCTCTAAGCATACACCTATTTGTGTTAGGTCTTGCCAGTGTTGTGTACACTTTGCCCTATTACACATGGGGTATGCCAGCTTACTGATGGATTCATTTGACATACTTGGGTGTATGCTTGATGTCCGTATGACTGTTGCATGGTGATTTATATCCACTTGATGTTGGTTATGCTTTGATAGTCAGTGGTTGACTTGGTGTATTCATTTTGCCTACATTTTGCTCTCATTGTACATGGATGTAATTTATTACAGCAAGCAATTATGCATGGACTGACGTGGAATTTTCATGCTAGATCATCCTGATTTTATGTACTTTTGATGGTACTTGGTGGGCAACATCATTAGCTATCAATTTGTGGTCATTTTGCCTTGGTTTTGATGGTATTTTGGTTGTTTACAACAAACAATAGCAAGCAATTTTGAACTGTTTGCAATATTTTGGACTGCAGTATGGCATCTTCTTCCACTAACAGTGCTATCTTCAACATCATTAAGCTTGATTGTATGAATTATGCCTATTGGAAGAGCCAAGTTTGGCAGGTATTGGTGCAAAAATCATAGTCAAGCCACTAAGGATGCTTGGCGAGAAGCTTGAAACTATGACTAATGACAAATGGGATGAGCTTGATGAGTTATGCAAGTCCACCCTCATCTTGTCTCTCATTGAACAAGTGCATTACATTGCGGTTGAGGAAGCACAGAGTGCTTGGCAGCTTTGGGATAAAATTAAGAACCTCTATGACAAGAAAAGTCCAACAAGTCAGATGTATTGGCTGAAGCAGCTTATGGACCTATGCATGAAGGAGAATATGACAATATCTGCTCATTTGAGCTAGTTCCATGTTATTCTCAAGAACTTGACTTCGCAGGGCATTACCTTTAATGATGAGGTTACTCCATTGTTTTTACTTGGGACTTTGAGTGAGTCATGGGATATATTCCGCATTGCCTTATGTGCTCCCACTACTATTTTGAAGTTGCCTGATGTAGAGAGTGTTGTTCTACATGAAGAGATCAACCGTAAGAACTTGGATGCCTCTCGTGTGTTGCATGCTTTGACTATTAGAGGCAAAGATGGTAATGGAAAGAATGACTGTGGGTATGGACGTGGTAGAGACTCACAGAAGTCTAGGTCTAAGTCGCGTGGTAAGTTGTGCAACAAGTCTCATGGAAGAAATGCTAATGTGACATGTCATCATTGCAGCAAGAAGGGTCACATACGCCCACAGTGTCATGAGTTACACAATGAGAAGCACAAAGAGAAGGGGAAAGGCAAAGTACATGAAAAGTCATCTGATCGTAGCATTATGCCTTCGAAATCCAGTGTGAAAATAGAGGAGATAAATGTCATGTAGACTAATGACTCCGATGGGGAGTACGTACTTGTAGCTAGTTCTTATGATGCTTCACTGTTGACTAAGGCTCACTCTATATATGCGCAGTGTTGGCCTTTGGATTCTGGTGCTTCATTTCATGTTACACCATGCCGTGAGTGGTTCCATTCCTACTACACTATCTCTAGTTCAGTTCGCTTTGTGCGTGATAACAAGTCACTTGCTATTGTTGGCATTGGGGATGTATAGCTGCAGTTCTCTACTAGTAGTACTTTTTTGTTAAAGGATGTATGTCATATACCTGTGCTTACACATTGTATTATGTCTACATGGTTGATGCTATATTTCATGTTTCATTTGGGGATTCTGCCTAAAAGATCACCCATGTGGCAAACTTGTGCTTATTAGAGGTGCCAAGGCTAGCAGCCTCTATCCTCTTGTAGTTGATGGGTCCTCTGTTGACCATGTTTTGTCAGTAGATTCCATCCCATATGTATCTCTTTCACATGCCCGTTTGGGCCATATGTCCTTGAAGGGAATGAAAATGCTTTCTGGTTTTTGCAGTACTTACCACCCCTTGACTATACATGTTTTGATTCATGTGAGCATCCTCCTCTATTGATGACATGCATAGGACGTGTGGACTGGGAAACCTCCGTCTTATGTGCATCTACGTGTCTTTGGATGTGAGGCATTCTGCCATGTGCCCAAGGACAAGCGGACTAAGTTGGATCCTAAGAGTGTCAAATGCCTTTTCCTTGGCTATGGAGATGCAAGCAAGATGGGTTACCGCCTCTGGGATCCGCAAGCACGGAAAGTCATCCACAGCCATGATGTAGTCTTCTTCCATGAAGACAATATGCTTAGGCAGCCTGAGAAGGTGGTAGAGATACACAGGGTTATATTCCAAGAGGATCCACGTGCTCCTACACAGCTAGTTGGACAGCCTACAGCAACAATTGGTACACTATTCCAAGAGGAGCCATGTGCTTCTGCACAACTAGTTGGACAACCTACTATAGCAGTTGGTACACATGGCCAGGGTGTTGGACAGGATGCTAGACATGCAGTAGAGCCTATAGTGAGACAGTCTACTAGAGCTAGACATTCACCTGATCGATTTGAGCCCTCGATGCATTATGTCTTGGTTACAAATACAAGAGAGCCTCTCACCTATGATGAGGCAATGCGCAGGGGTGACAGTCACTCCTGGGAGAGGGCTATGTAGTCTGAGATGGACTCTCTACATAAGACTATGACTTGGGATTTGGTTGCATTTCCTAATGGAAAGAAAGCTTTGCCATGCAAATGGGTGTACTAGCTGAAAAGTACCCCTAGGCACCCCAAGTCGAGTTATAAGAGGCAAGACTTGTTGCTAAGGGTTTTAAATAGAAGCATGGATTTGACTTTGATGAAGTCTTTTCTCCTATGGTTAAGATGACTACCCTACGCTTGGTTTTGGCCTTAGTCACGCACCTTGACTTGGACATGTATCAAATAGATGTCAAGACTTCATTCTTGCATGGGATTTGCATAATGAGATATACATGGAGCAGCCTAAGGGCTTTGCAGAACCTGGTAGGGAGCACCTAGTGTGCAAATTGAAGAAAAGTCTTTATGGCTTGAAATAGACACCTACGAACTGGTATCATAAGTTTGATGCCTTTATGCAATCACAAGGCTATAGCAGAAGTGCTATGGATCTGTGTCTTTACACGAAGAAAGCCCGTGATAGCTCATTGCTTATTTTGGTACTTTATGTGGATGATATGCTGATAGCAGGGAAAGCTCATGATGCATTGAATGCTCTTGAATCTTAGCTGAAGAAGAGCTTTGAGATGAAGGATTTGGGACATGCCTCTCACATTCTTGGTATGCACATTAAGCGCGACAGTCATTAGGGACTACTCTACCTCTCACAAAGAGAGTACATTTATAAAGTCCTTGAGTGTTTTCACATGCAAGACGTGAAGCCTATTGGGTATCCATTACCTTCTTATGTGAAGGTTTCACAGCATGATTGTCCGTAGAAAGATGAGTAGAGTGCCGAGATGGCGAAGATCCCTTATGCATCAGTCGTAGGCAGTTTGATGTATGCCATGATAGCCACTCATCCAGATATATACCTTTGCAGTTGGTGTTGTGGCATGCTATATGGCTACACCTAGCAAGAAACATTGGGATGCCATGAAGGGAATCATGAGATACTTGAAAGGCACAGCAGATATGTGTATTCGCTATGGCAACTAGGATACAAGAGTTGTGGGGTACACAGACTTCGATTATGCTTTGATTATGCAGGACATGCAGATAGTAGGAAGTCCACTTCTAGCTATGTATTCACCTATGCATTGGAGGCGCTATCTCTTGGATGTCCAGGGTTCAAAAGTGTACAGCTCTCTCTACCACTAAGGCTGAGTATGTTGTTGCAGCCATGAGCCTTGCAAGGAGGCCATATGGTTGGGCCGTTTGGTTCATGACCTTGGGATTGATTCTATACCTATGCTACATTCAGATTCTATGAGTGATATTCAGCTAGCCAAGAATCCAATCTTCCATGTGAAGACGAAACACATTGAGGTGAGGTATCACTTCATACCTGGGGTCGTGCATGACATGTCTGTTGACCTTGTCAAGATCTCCATTGACAAAAATACAGTCGATCTGCTCATGAAAAGCCTCACTATACTGAGCGCTTTGCCTTCATTGGATGAGATGACGTTTCGTCGTCCTGTTGTACATGTGTACATTGTACTGTCTTTTCTTTTCCTTTTTCACTCCTCACTGAGCAGATTCTCCTTTAAGTGGGAGGTTGTTGGGGGTAAAGGCGTCTCTGCCTAACCACTCGTGTATTATTACACTAATAGTACCTATCACTCACTGCATACTACAGGTGGTGGGCACCCATCACTGTCACTTTATTCTTTATTCTTTTAGTGACAATTTGAATAAAGGAAGGCCCGGTCACACATTGTGACTGTTGGAGTTCCCATTTGGTCTCTCTCTCTTTCTTGCTCTTGCTCTCCCGCCATAGCTCTTCCAAGCAAGCTTCGATCCTTCTCACCTTTCATTATTTACCCTTTCTATCTGTGTTGAGATATTTACAATCACACCTATTGTAGCCTCTTTGTATGAGGTAGTTCTGGGCTTAGGACATGCAGGCAGTCTGAATCCTATATGCATAGAAAGGGAAAACTACTACCATCCAACAACTATAGAGCATTGTACTTGACTACCACTTTTCATATGGAATGAATACTATGTCATGATGCTTTGTACTTTCAATTAAGTGTCTTGTCTTTGTCAGACCTACACAAGATTGTGTTTAGGAGGCCAAGCTACCATCTTGGAACCTAATTCACTTATGTAATAGTTTGTCTCTACTTGTCTATGTCATCATGATTTTGGTCTTCATCTTCCATCCACCATAGCCTTTGCCATGCTCTAGATCCGCGTCTTTTGACATGGTATCAGAGCACAGCTAAGCATGGCATGGCTCCCTTTTCTGCTCTCTCACTCCCTCTTAACCTCAAGTCAACTCAATGAGCTTATCCCTCAACTCATCTCCACTTGCTCCACCTTGGCAACCATAACCAGGTCTGCACCTATCTTCCTTCAAGCTTCTATAACATTCTCTACATGGCATATCTCTCCAAGCTCCCTTCTAAAGATTTATTCCTTGACTCCCAAGGCTTCTCTGCATCACATAAGAACTTGGTATTTCCCTATCTACTACTTAGCATTCTCCTTTCTCTTAGTTTCTATCCTGTGTGGCCTCCATAGCCAGGCAGTACCTAGTCACCTTAGAGCCCCTGGATCTCACACTACAAGCCATTATTCATCACGATTCCTTCTAGGGGAATCTTCTCTGACTTCAAGCACACCTTCTTGGCACATCACATCCCAACATTGGTACTGCTTCAGCCCGTCATTTCGAGAAAACAAGCATGTTGTCATGATGCTATGCTGACACAGTGTGAAAAAGTATGGAATGCATCATTATCCGACTTCTTTATTGATCTAGAGAGTCAATGTGATCTAAGTCATTAGTACTAGTGTGAGTTGCATGGATTATCCAAAAATACTAGATTTTTGGATAATTTTATCCTATTTTTTATATTATTTATTGTAAAAATTCAAAAAAGTTAGAAAAGCTTCTAGATTAGGATGGCATGAAAAAAGCAAGTTGCTTTTTCAACCAGTTATGAGATTTTTCATAAAAAAGGACACATTGGCGAAATCATGTGGGTCGTGATCGCTATAAACACACTAAAAACTACAGTTTGACTGGAAGAGGAAGAAGGAGTGATCTGGGAGATTCATGACCACGTGTCCTAGAGTTTTACCCCCCTTCTGGAGAGCTGACAGAGCCGTCAAATTTGGGTTTCGAGCAACAGAGAAGAAGCTGTTATTTTTTTATCCACGTTTTTGTTCTACGAGGAAGCTCCAAGAGATCTAATGCCTGGAGATTGCTTCTGAGTAGTGCAAGGATTCCAAGTTCTTTCAATACATATTGATTCAATTCATTGTGCTTTGTCATTATTGTGTTTACCTCTTGCGTATTCTTTATCTTCTCTTCCATCTCCTATCTCTACTTCCTTCTACTTCTGATCCTCGGTGGATTCAACCTTTTGATAAAAACCCCTCCGACAATGGTGAACCCGATGTGAAAGGTCGTCTCAACAAAAGAAGGAAAGACAAGATGGGAGAACCTTCAAACACAATCTCCAGTGATGTTTTGCAATAGTTGGTGCAAAATATGAATATGCTTATGCAGGTACAACAACAACAATAGGTGATACAAGCTTCTGCTCAAACACAAAGTGTTGTGATGAATGCATTGCAAGCAATTGAGCATGAGGTGAAGTTATTCAATGGCAGGAATGTATCTACATATGTACATACCTATGCTTAGAAGATGGAATTCTTTGGGGTGGCTCAACTTGCATGGAGCTAGTATTTTGTATGTGTTACTGTACATGAACTGAAAGCACAAATTACTGAATTATACATGCAAGATGTTGACTAGGTAGCTTTCAAGAAGACACTCAGGGAAGAATTTTACATTGAAGATACCAGTTTGATTACGCGCAAGACTTTTCAGAAGTGGGCTTTACAACCCAATAAGGGTCTTGTGGCTTCATAATTGTTAACAGAATTTGAAAGTCAATTTGAGCAGTTGGATCTTGCAGAACATCAAGCTCTTGCAAGCCAAAAAATTGAATTGTTTCTACAGGCAGCTTATCTTGAGCTTCAAGAGAAGCTTGATGATTTGTTGGAGGATCAAACTACAGAGACAGGTTTGAAAACAGAGTGGAGACATGTCAAGGAAGCTGTTACTACACTTGTGAAGAAGCATAGAAGAAGAGAAAGACTACATGTCTCTAGCTTGCCCACTGTTACGGGCAAGACAGTCAGTAAGCCACCTACTTATGTGGCTAACCCTATGGATGTACCTACTATTGTTTCCTTTGTTAGGGAAGATGTCTTAGATGAATTGGTCAAAGGCATGTGGGATCTTCAATTGAAGGTTGCAAAATTGGATGAAAAAGGACAAGAGGAAAGGGGACGGGCAGTAGGCCCTAAGCCAGAAAAAAGATGTATGTGGTGTGATAGTTTGCAACATGAGAGAAAGAATTGTGCTGTCTATCAGGAGGCCTTGGCACGACAACTCATCTTTTGGAAAGATGGCAAGATCCATTCACAAGAAACAAGATTGCCTCTTGCTTTGAATTTCGGAAAGGGAGGTATGCAGAAGTTGTTGGAAGACTTGGCAGTTCGAAATGCTTATGTGGCGGTACATGCTTCTACTTTTGGTCTACAGTTGGATAGAATGCATGACCAAGTGATGCTTGGTCCAAAGGCTGAAATATGGACACATGCATGACCAAGTGATGGTTGGACCATGTAGCTGAAAAGAGAAAGGTCACTGATAGTGAAATGTCTCATGCAGGGCAAGACATTCGTGGCATAACTGGTTGGGAATCACCAATAGATGCATATTTAGTGTATGCATATTTAGCAACGGTACAAAACACAAATGTACTTGTGGAAGAAAAATGAAAGAGAGATGAAGATAATGCAAGACATCTAAAAGAATGACAAGAAGAAGTGTGGATCAGCCTAAAGCTGCAAATCATCCACCTCCCGAGCATGTTATGGAAGAGGTTAATCAGGAATAAAAATAGAATAACAAACAAGAGGGCAAAAAGAAGGGCAAGCAACCAGGATATAAGTTGCAATCTAACATTGAGACAGCCACAGATCTTAAGAAGGTTCTTAAAGAATAGATCTTAAACACTCGGGTGGAATTCACCTTGGGAGAGGTGCTTGGCATCACCAAGTGAGAGTTTCATGATGAGATCATTGACATAATTAAGCGAAAGCATTAGTTTCTTGGTGATACCACTAGTTCATTGCTACAATTTGAAGAAGAAACTGGTTTGTTGGGTATTCGAGCTAAATATGAGCATGAAGTAAGTACTGGATTATCTATGCAGGATGCTACTAATCAGTGGGGACAGCATGTGGAAAAGAGAAGAAAGTGGCTAAAAATGCATTGTCTTGTAGCAATATGCATGGTGGAGTGAGGCAAATGCAACAATATGGGGAAGAGACTCTAGGATTTACTCCTTGAAGTCACTACACAAGAAATCATTGGGCTAGAGCTACCACTGAAACGGTAGTGAAAATAGGGAAATGTGAAACTCCTTATGTTGCTTTACTTGACAATGGGTCTGAGATAAATGTCATTGAGCGTGGATTGTATGAAAATGGTGCATGGCTTATAGATACTGATCATGGTTGGCATATGAGGGCTACAATTAATTCTTCGAGAGAGCTTTATGTTGCATGTCCTAATGTAAAAGTGACAATTGGTGATGTACAAGAAGAGCAACACTTCTTTGTGCAAGACAATTCCTCATGTGCACTGATTTTGGGACAACCCTATATTACAAGAGTGTGTATGAAAACAAAGGTACTTGACGATGGTTCTGCTTATGCAAGAGTTAGAAGCAAGGATGGGAAGAAAGCAGTTAAATTTCTTACTGTTTGGGTTAATCATCCTAGAAATCGGGATACACTTCGAGAGTCTCTTTTGGCTCCAAATGCAAGGGAATTCAAAGACCTAGATTTTCATTAAGCACTATTATAATGCCGGGCTACAGTAGTGATGTTCAAAGGATATACTTGCCTCTTGATGGAATGAAGCATGTATTTACTATTGGTTATTCTCAGTTTACAACAAATAGTTCATGTTGGTTTAAGTCTCTGGAAGCTATATGCAAGGCTGAACACATATCTATGAAACGGGCTACTAAGGAACTGAAAGCATTGGGACTGTTAGTTGAAAATGAAGGCATTTCAGGTATCTTTTATGGGGTGAATATTAATGACACTATGGTTGAAATCTCAATAACTATACATGTAGAAATTGAGGCTGAAAACAGAGTGTTGTCAGTATGTTCTTAGGACATGTATGATGTTATAGTATTGTTTTCTCAGCAGAATGGATTGCAATGGGTTGAAGCACTTGTGAAGACAAAGTAAAAGATAGTTGACAAAAAGGTGAAACCAATTGCTTTGCCACTTCCACTAGAGAGTGAGGGTTTGTATGAAAAAGTGTCAAGGCATCCAAGCTCACGCGATCCTGAAGATATAGGTCATCATTTTACATTTGAAACATTACAAGAATTGAAAGTTGGTGCAGAAGGGTTTCTTTTGCCTGTTAAGAGAGACTGTTTTATGCAGATGTTGGTAGGCATGGAAAGGCATTTGCATTTCAGCCAAGTGAAATAGGTTATGTGGATCCAAATGTTGTCTCTCCTATGGTCATATTTATTGTGCCACATGTACCATGGAACTTGAGGCCTATTCCAATGTCTAAAGCTTACTTGCCAAAGATGATGAATTTGCTAAATGAAAAGATTCCACGAAGATCTTGGAGCCCTCTTCAGCCCCATACTCAAATCGTTGGTTTACTGTGCCCAAAAAGAATGGGGCTTTGAGATTTAAGACATGCAACCAGTCAATAAAGTGACCATAAGAGATGTGGGTGCAGGTCGTGTGGTTGATGAATTTGCTGAGGCTTTTGCAGGCAAAGTGATCTATTCTTTGGGTGATCTTTACTTGGGGTATGACCAGTTTTAGCTTGCAATTGAAAGCAGGGATATCACAACCATGAAGACTCCCTTGGGGTTAGTACGGATGCGTACTCTCCCATAGGGTGCAGCAAACTCAGTGGCACACATGACAAATTCTATGAATAGGGTACTCAGGGATTTTATACCACAATTGACAATGCCCTTCTTGGATGATGTTCCAATCAAAGGGTGTGCAGTGGATGAAAAGAATGAAGAGATGGATGCTCATGGATACAGACAGTTTGTTGCAGACCATATTGTGGATTGTGAGAGGATTTTGATGCATCCTGAGGAGGTGCATTTAACTCTTTCTGCACAAAAGTCTATCTTTGGAGTTGAAGAGGTTTTGATTGTTGGGCATATGTGTGGGCCCTATGGGCGAAGACCATCACCAACAAAAATAGATGGAATTGATAGAATGCAAGATGTATGCACGAATTTATCAGAGGTGTGTAGATTCTTGGGAGCATGTGTGTTCTATTTGATATGGATTCCTCACTTTGCACATGTAGCTGATGCTCTATATCAACTTCTGAGGAAAGGTCGGAGATTTCATTGGGAAAGGAAGCATCAGAAAGCAATGAAGAAATTGAAGCAACTCTTAAAATCTACTCCTACATTGAGAAAGGCTGACTATTCACATGGAAAGCCTATCATTATTACTATTGATACAAGCCCAATCGGGATTGGATGGGCAATTGGGCAAGATGATGAGGAAGGGCAAAGATATGCAATTCACTTTGGTGCTAAAGTATTGATTGAACGACAGAGAAGATATCCACATGTAAAAAGAGAATTATGGGAAATTGTGATAGCCCTTAAATGTGATAAGGAGTATTTTATGGGTGCTCATGTAGTCATTGAGACTGATTGTTTGCCGGTATTGGGTATGATTACTAGTTGTGCTACTCTGGACATTGCTATGCTCTAGTGGATTGCATACATCAAATCTTTAAACCCTGAATTTTAGCATATTGCAGGAATAGATAACCCAATGGGCAGACATGTTATCTCGAGCACGCTATGAGAATGAAGATAGGATGATGGATGAGGAGGAAGAAGATGACTTTCTTATGGCTGAAAATGATGTTGCAAAAGTGAATTAGCAATGCAAGGTATTGCTACAGAATTAACAAAAGCTTGGACAATAAAGAGAAGACATTTTAGATGTTTTGCATCTTGTGTAGAAGTGTTTCTGGAAGACAAATATGCAGGAAAGTGGATGAGAATGGGTCAATACCTCATTACATTAACAAAGAGAAATGAATGGTCAGATGAGGAGTTTAAGAAGATCAAGAGAAAAGCCTATGGTTTTTCCTTAAAAGATGGATACTTATCGAAACATGCTAAAAAGAAACAAGGTATGCCATTGCGACTTTTGGGTGACAGAGCATCACAAGTAAATGGTATGCAAGAATTTCATGAAAGCTTATGGGCTGGCCATAGAGGTGTTTTGGGTACTTTCGCAAAGAGAAAAGAAAGATATTGGTGACACGGTATTATAAGGATGTTGCTCACTTTGTTGAAACATGTACGACGTGTCAAATGTATTCATCTGTGAGACATCGAGATGGATTGCAGCCCACATATCCATTGTCTCTTCATTTTAAGTGGGTGGTGGATTTGGTCACAATGCCCACAAGTCTTTGGCAAATGAGGTATCTTGTGCTTGCTTGTGAAGACTTGACTAATCGAGTGGGAGGGAGAGCTTTACATACTAAGACAAGAAATAATGTGTGTACTTTTCTCTTAGAAGAGATCTTTTGTAGGTACGGCTGTGTGGGCAAAATTACAGCAAATAGGGGTGAGTTTGATGCAGATGAAGCTCATGATTTCTTTGCATGATTGGGGATAAATCTTACTTTAACTTCAGCTTATAACCCTAAAGGAAATGGCAAAAATGAAAGAGGTCATCCACCTATTGTGAAGGCATTGGCAAAAGCATGTGGAGAGAAGGTAAAAGAGTAGCCATGATTGCTCCCTTATGCTTTGTGGGCTGATAGAACAACTCATAGTGCTATTACAGGATATATGCCTGCAAAATTGATGTATGGTCAAAAACCTATCATGCCAATAGAAGAGATGAGAGTCACATGGAGTGTGCTACCTTGGGAGGAGGATTTGAATCGAGAGGATTTGTTGGCCTTGCACATTAGACAATTGGAAAGAAAGTCAGAAGACATAGAGGCAGCAATTGCAAAGTTAAGGGTAGCAAGGATACAGAACAAGAAATGGTTTGACAAAAGACATAGACTAAGACCAAGAACCATACAAGATCTTTAGATTACATGGATTACTATAGGTGATTGTATATGATAGTGATTCAAAGTTCATGAGTAACTTTTGGTAGGCAGTATTTAGCTCCATGGGCACTAGATTGGCTCCTTCTACAACATATCATCCACCAACAAATGGACAGATTGTCAAAAGACGCGGATCTAGAGCATGGCAAAGGACTGACAAAGACAAGACACTTAATTGAAAGTACAAAGCATCGTGACATTGTATTCATTCCATATGAAAAGTGGTAGTCAAGTACAATGCTTTATAGCTGTTGGATGGTAGTAGTTTTCCCTTTCTATGCATATGGGATTCAGTCTGCCTGCATGTCCTAAGCCCAAAAATTCCTCATACAAAGAGGCTACAATAGGTGTGATTGTAAATATCTCAACACCCCTCCTCAATCACAACGAAAAAGTAAAAAGTGTGTACAGGCTTTAGTGAAAGCAACACCTGCAAAGTGTGGGCACACCATAAACATGGCAAAACACCAGAGGTTGTTGTAGAAAAGGCTAAGTGTGGGTACCACAAACATGATGGTCATTCAGAGGCTATAACAGGGGCCTCACAAAGTGTACGTAGGCTATAGTACAAGGCTACATGAGGAGCTTACAAGCTTATGTCAGAAGCATTAGGGCTAGGAATTACAAGGCTAAAAAATTCAATAAAAATTTGGGTCAAGGACTGGTAGGCCCTTGCAATTTTCAGCATTTCTTTTCACATAGATCTTCAATTCATTACAGAGTCTTCATGCTTTTTCTACTTCTTTTTTTCTTTGATCTTTTGGTCCTCTTCTTCTTGGTCTTCTTTGCTTGCATTAGTCTTCATGTCCCCCTCAAGCAAAGATATCGTTATCTTTGAGGCAATGGAAATGATTGTAAACTTTTGCACTTTCATGTCTTCAAGGTCATCAAATGGGTATATTGATGGCATTTGGATATAGGCAGCTCCATGTCTTCCTGTAGGTAGAGTAACATCTTCTACGTAGTACAAGTGAGTAACAAGAGTAGTTATGTTACCCTTGATAGCATGTGTCCATATGAAAAACTTCACTTTGGTCATTGAGTATTAGCTTCAAATTTGAGATAAATCAGAAGTGAGTTGATTCTTGAATGTGCTAACAAGCACTAGTGATAGGGTAGTGTCAAATCCCACTATGTAGTATCAAAAGATACTATGGTTTTGAAGATGATGATTCTTGTTGCTTGATGTTTGATGTTACCCCTTCAGCCTGAAAGCCCTCATTGATGGTAAATCAATTAAATATTTGCTGGAAGACTGAGTGTTGTAGCATATCTTGAATGGTAGGAACTCTACTTGATTGAAAAGAGTGAGAAATTGAAGAGCTTGAGACTTGTAGTAGCAATGATGTTGTCCCATTGAGCTTTGATTTCTCCAAATCTTCCAAAACTTGATGATTGGTTGATGAAATATTTGCTAAACACTAAGTGATTACTCAGTTTAGAGTGGTAGGAGCTTGAGTGTGCCAAGAGGAGTGAGAAAATGAAGAAAATTGAAGCTTTAAGTAATCTTGGCTATGGAGCTTGATTTAGCGTTTTTGAGGTAGTCTAGTATTTCACTATGTGTAGACTACACACTTGATCATTTTCCAAACTTTTTTTATAGAAAGAAAGCTATGATATGGGCTTCCAAAGCCCCATGGTCTTGGACTAGATCGCGCTATGCACAGGAGGAAAACAGTGTACTCATCAGACAGCACCTTATTTTAAACAACGTTGTCTGAGGGGTTTTTGTCGAAAGGTCGAATCCACCAAGGATCAGAGATAGAAGGAAGTAGAGATAGGAGATGGAAGAGAAGATAAAGAATACACAAGAAGTAAACACAATAATGACAAAGCACAATGAATTGAATCAATATGTATTGAAAGAACCTGGAATCCTTACACTACTCAGAAGCAATCTCCAGGCATTAGATCTCCTAGAGCTTCCTCGTAGAACAAAAACATGGATCAGAAAATAACAACTCCTTCTCTGTTGCTCAAAACCCAAATTTGATGGCTCCATCGACTCCAAAAGGGGGATAAAACCACAAGACACCTTATCACGGATCTCCCAGATCACTCATTCTTCCTCTTCTAGTTCAAACTGCAGTTTTTAGTCTGTTTACAGCGATGGAGACCCGCGCGATCTCGCCAATCTGTCCTTTTTTATGAAAAATCTCATAACTGGCTGAAAAAGCAACTTGCTTTTTGAATGCCACCCTAATCTAGAAGCTTTTTTAACTTTTTCAGATTTTTACAATACTTAATATAAAAAATAGGCTAAAATTATAAAAAATCTAGTATTTTTAGATAATCCATGCAACTCACACTAGTACTAATGACTCAGATCACATTGACTCTCTAGATCAATAAAGAAGTCGGATGATGATGCATTCCATGCTTTTTCACACTGTCTGCATAACATCACGACATCCACCCCCTCTGAACCTGCACATCCTCCAGTATGTGCCAAAATCCTAGTTGTCACTCGATTCTAAGTCCTCCTCATCCTCTGTAACCATATCCTTTGCTTCTTCATCTTCCATATCTTCCTGGCTACCCCCTCTATCATGGCCACCATTTTCTTCCAATTCTGGCAACTCATAGACAGATATTCATAGCCATTTTCTTATCTATAAGCTTGTGATTTTCAAAGGCAATAACTCCATGCTCCTATAACAAAACAACCCCTATGTCTCGATCACTAGCTTCACACTATATGGTAAACTCTTTCAAAAAATCCAGGCATACTAGAATAGGAGCAGTAGTAAGAAGTTCCTTTAATTAGTTGAAGCATGTATCTGCAAGTGCGTCCCAAAAGAAAGCTTCCTTTTTCAAAACTCTCAGTCAAAGGAGCTGCAATAGCCGCATAACACTTAATGAATCGGTGATTGTAGAGGCGATCAACCGCCAAGACCCATGGACTGCTTATTGTTTCAAGCATTCCAAGCCGAGCACTAATGGCTACCTCTCACATAGCCGACACACTATCCATATCTACAAGTGTAGTGAGCTTACCTCCATGCCCGATCGAGTTACCTCCTCTCCCAAGCACTCCGGTAGCTCCACGATCCAAGTGCAAGCTTCAAGCAAACTCCATCCTCAAGCTCTGTGCTCCAAGTTCCCTTGCCGCAAGTGAGACAAGAGAAGAGAATAGAAGAGAAGAAGAGAGGAGAAAATGGAGAGCTCCTCCTCCCTGGTCCCTCACCCTCACACACTCACTCCCTCACACTCTCACACTCCCTCTCTCAAGCACAAGCTCAAGCAAGCAAGAACAAGAAGAAGAAGAAGAAGAATAGGAGAGCCACTTTTGGCCATACACAAGAATGAGCTTCTCATTCACTTTTCAACTTTATATACAAAACTCTAAATCCCTTTTGGATGGTCATCCCCACATCCCCTTTTTTACATGGCCGGCCTAGGCCCTTTTTCCCATTGTCCTCCTATCTTCCTATCTTCCTTCCTACCTCCCATCTACCTTTAGAAATTGCATGAGTGAGAGCCCGACACTCTTAAAATAAATCATGGTGTGCCTTGCACCTTTTTTACAAAAGTATTGACTTGCACTTTTTCTCGTGCGCCTTTCTCCTTGATTTAGGACTTTTCTGCACTTCTTATGTTTCCAAAATCTTCTTGGTGCACCTTCATCTTTTGTTTCACTTTTGCCTTAGCCTTGTCTCTCCTACTTTAGATTTTCTGGCTTTTCCACCTTGTTCGATTGAGGGTTAACATTACCCCCTCCTAGACGAGTGTCAGTTCCATGGCACTCATCATCATAGGTAGTAGGCTTTGGCATGCACCGAAGACGTGGGCAGAAGTGACATCTATGGTTTGCCTTGGAGGAGTTTTGGTGGTGGCGCAGATGAAGGTCGTTGGGGGCATGTTGTTCGCCTATTTGGCTAGTGGTAGGGTTATCGGAGTTGTTGATAGGGTTGTTCTTTGTTGGGAATTGCATTGATGGCTAGCACAGGTGTTGGTTTTTGGGGATTCTACACATGATTCTTTGGTGGGCGTGCATGATGATAAAGAATAAGAATTTAGAGTTGAGTGTTGATGAAGACCTGACAACACTTTCTCTGGATTTTTCAATACTTGCAATTAAAAACCTCTCATATGTGGTCTCTCCTTGGGGGTAGTCTTCTTATCGTGCATAAGACGTAGTTTGATTAGTTTGGGAGATAGGTCGAGGCGACTGAGAGTTATGTCCTACATTTGAGGACCCAAAGTGTATATATTGTGGTGCAGATATTATGTGAGTGCACGTGCATACTTAGATATTATGTAGTTAGAAGGTCGTTGGTCTGGTTCCTCAAAGCAATGGGTGGATGAAGCAAGGGTTCGATGGGGTGGAAAAAATTGTCAATGTTGAGGAGAAATACACTTGAAGGCTTCTTGAGACATCATTTGTGATTTTGACAACACGATGTAGTATAATTGAGCTCATTGATGCCTTAGCTTTGGTAGTTGGTGGCTACTTGTAGTGGTTGAAGAGTACAATGTACTTTCCATGGTCTTCCACGCATTGCTTACCACTATTGATTGCAATGGCACTAAGATGGAGTGCGAAAAAGAATTATGCAAATATGGTTTAGGTTGACAAGTCTAACCATAGGCGAGATGAGCTCCCTAGGTATGTCCTGCCCTTGATGTGACCTGAACAATTGTGGGTGATGTTAAAGGGCTAGGGGACTAGGGATGGAGCCAGCCAACGGAGCCAGCCAACCAAGGTCACCGGACGTACCTAATTTGAGGATCCTAGGTGCAGTGTTGTGATCATGGATGCTTTTTTTCTTTTTTCTTTTTTCTTTTTTTAATTTTTTCTTTTCTTTTATTTTCTCTCTTTTTTTGTTTGGTTTTTTTTGTGTGGATAAAATGAATGCAACCATTGCAATATGTTGAGGCTATCAACCTTTCATTTGGATTGAGAAATGTGGAGATCCAAAGGCTATGAAAAATGGATATTACAAAGATGATTGTGTTACTAGTCTCGTTGCTAGAGAAAGAGTTGTTGAGATGGGGAGATACACTAGAGATTTTGCAAAACCTCTTTATACCGTGCGGTGTTGGTATAATTGAGGTAACAACTACCGTGAGTGCCAAGCGTAGAGTTTAACCCAGAAAGGAAGAGTGGCCCATGATCCTGCTTTGGATCATGCGATGTAGGCGATTGGCAAATGTGATTTTCACTTTCGGCTATGAGGCTTCTGTCATCGATCTTTGTGAGGCTGGTGGTCTTGTGGTGATTTGTGCCCTAAAAACTTTCGTTATGAAGACCTATGTCATCCTGCATCCACTTGATGCTTTGTGAGAGTATATGCAAATCACATGCGTCAATTATGATGAACAGATGCAACACAGAAAGATATTACTTCATCTAAATCCTATGGTGTTGACTACGATGCATCTCATCAACGTCACTTGTTAAAGACATGCCATGTATTAGTAGTAAGGGAGGTTTGTATAGTTGGGGGGAGCTTGCCCCTTTAACCACTTAAGGATAAAAAGTTATGGCAAGATGGCCCTTGTTAAGCAGCTTATACAACATAGGGGCTATCCTATTTGTATGAGGCGGGGTGAGTTTGGGTGGTCGGGCGACTAGGGCTATGCAGTGAGGGGCTTCCATCAGGCCAGGCAGGGAAGATATCGACCAAGACCCAAATGGTGTAGTCTCTAGCCGCAATTTTTTCAAGAATGCTTTTAAATAATTCATCAAATTCCCTCTTGTTTCTAGCTGCCTTCTCCTCTTTCAAGCACCTAGTGCCCAAGTGTCTGGTGAGGGTCTACAGGGTCGGGGTTGCCACCCCTCGGGCGTTCCCTTGAGCCTTTGTTTTCCTGGCTTGGGAATTTTTTGGCCTGTGTCCGAAGCACTGTCACTTAGGGCCTCTTTTCAGTGCATACCTCTTAAGAGTAGGTACATAGCGCTATGGCTGAGAAGCTTGTGCTATATACTCCCTCCAAAGGCGAATAGCGTCCTTGTAGGCCAGCTGCACTGGGTACTCCATGACGGCTACTGTGAGGAAACCTGCTAAAAGTGAACCAAGGGTTAGGTCCTGAGGTAGGATGGAATTATTCACATGACAGGGATTAACCAGTAGATCATCAAGCGCATAGTAGTCGTTGTAGAGAGACGGCCCTCGTGATAATATTCGTCTTGCTTCGACCGTGGAGCATATTCCAGCTAGTAGTAAATCTTTGCTCACCCCAAATCACACGGACTAGTTGTGATGAACTGGGGCAGGACTTGTTTCTAGAAGGGGAGATTGGAAGCAAAGGGAGAGCTCGTAGAAAGGGACAATGCCTCGTGTACACCCTCAAAGGTGTTGGTCAGGGCTTCCGGTGGTGGTCGTGAGGACTATCTGCCCTTTACCCAGAGGCGAGAACGGTCACACGACTTCTAGACATGTGGTGAGAGGAGGACCCTAGGAGCTTAGCCTGTCAAACCCAAATTTTTTCTCTGTGCTTGACTATCATTGCTTGTGTGTGTGCTTACTTGGGTATTATTTATTCATAGTCACAAAAAACTTTGTTCATTTATGTACAATTTATGCATCCATGTCACTTCTTGAGGATAAAATCAATTGTAGAACTCAGGATTATACTGAAGTGTGGCACATACATCCAGTACTCATGGCAGCTTACTCAATAACAATAGATATTTTGCAACATCGAGTAGCATGGTACCTTGTCCGAGCCTACTCGCAACATGTAGCTCCTCCTCGGTGAGAACCTTATCAATTAGAGAGTTTTCTTGGCTAGTTTCGGCTAAGTCCATACCCAAATGGCAGTCAACACTCGAAAGGAAGTTGGCGCCACATAGGTTGGGTCTCTTTGAGACCTCCATTTGGCCAATTGATCCTTTGAGACTGTCATAATCTGGGCTCCCAGTTCGGCCATTGTAATGTGGTTTTCAACCCAAAGTTTTTCAAATTGACTTGACCCTCTAATTATCACTTTAGTTTCTCTATCTCTAAGAGATTTGGTTGGCAAATCACATCATTGAACATCACAATTAAGCGTAGTTCGTCGGATTCCTTGTTAGAGATAAGTCGCATGCGTTCATGCAAGAGCCTGTCATATTGCTCATCAAGATTTTCTTGCTCTTCCTAGGATAGAAGAAATTGCAAGTATTCTTCAAGCTGCTCCCTAGGGAGGAATGCGTCCATGTCTGCAAGGACGTAGACACGTGTGAACACTTTGAGCTTAGCATCCAACTCAGTTAAGCATTCTACGACACTTCTATGTTCAATGAGGGCTTGTTCTGTTGCTATCTCATGCAAGGTTCTAGGAGTTTCCCTAGACTTTAGCATAGCTGGGGCTCAGGCCTAGACGAGCAAGATTGGTCAACTCTAGGATTGCTTATGTCCTCGGGGTTTCCATGTTTGGGTGGACTCGATGCTTTATTCCCAAGTTCTTCCATGCTCTTGGTCTTAATCTTCTTGGCGCCCACAACCACTTGTAACTATCGTTGTGTTTGATGTATTCTCCTCTTGTTCGTGAGCAATGAAGGTATCTTTCTTAAAGACTTAGGACCTTGAACTAGGTTAGCCATTGATGTGCTTGGTTGGGCCTTAGCGCTCTCTTTCTCTAGTGCGCTCTCTTTCTCTAGTGTTAGTGTTCCGTGACCTGTTGAAAAACCTTGCTAGGTTGATAGGTCAGATGTGCCATCTCTTGGGCCACATTTTTGAGAGGTTTCTCCTCAAGCCTAGGCTTTAGGTGCTTTGGCAATGCTGGAGGTATCAAGGATGTTGGTTGTGACACCTCTTCCACCAGTGAATGGCTAAGGACACATTCCGCAAGGGACATCGTCATGGCCAAAGGCTGTGACTACTGTGATTCCTAATTGGAAGTAGTAGCGGCTAGTTCAATGGACTGGCCACTATTGGTAGGCTACAATGTCAAGTCCTTAAGTAGATCAAAAGTGGCCTTGTCTTTTGTTTCCCTTTACACATTCACCTGTGCAGATCGAGCTTTAGTTGAGCTAGTCACGATGGATTGCACACGTGTATCCTTAGGCTGAGATCTAAGGGTGGTGTCATATCCCCCATTTTGGACATTTGGAAGCTCATACAGAGATAGAATTTGGGATTGAGCAGCTGTACTTGACGACTGTTGTTGTGCTTCTTGTGTCTGTTTAGGGAAAGAGGGTGTAGGAGACTTGCGACTCCTAAGTGGCTTTGACACTGGCTGGACAATTTGGTCCTAGCTATTAGATGATTCTGCCATTTGCTTTGTTGAGCAATTAACCTTACCATGAGCAATGTTGTGCCTATGATACTCGTTATCCTCTTGGGAAATCAAAGCATGCTAGGCTAAGGATCTACCCTTTGAATAGTCCCTTTTGGTTTCTTGATTTTTGTAAGGGGCTCAGTCACTCCAACCTTGTTGAGTGAAGACTTGGATTTTCATCTAGATTCCCTCCTTTGCTTCTTTGCTTTTGACATGATTTAGCCCTTAGCTAATGGAGGTGATTTAGCAGGGGGCTTTGGTATCCAAATCCATCGGTTACCTGCATAACACCCTTGAGCATGTAGCAACGCTTTGGATATTCATCGCGGCATTGAGCTGTCTCTCCAACCATCGATGCCTTTGTCTGTAAGGCTCGGGCTTCTTTTGTGGTCTTCTATGATATTTGTAAGTACAAATCCTGTCCTTGGCATTGTCTCCTGACCTTCTTGTTTCAAGCATGGCCTCGCTCACTGGTTCTATCTGTTCAACATGCGCTTGTATCAACTCTTTCAACAAGTCCTTGCTCTCATTAGTAGGCTTGCCTGTTATGTCAGCACCTTCCTTGCATTTCCCTCGAGGCTCGATGAGGTCACCCTTGCTAAAGGTTATGACTATCCTCACACTCGATACTATCAAGTGTCTCATCTGTGCTACATAATCAGCCTCACACTTTGTCACCCTTTTGAAGGGTCTTCCTAGGAGGGTTTCTTTTCCACAATTAGCACTATTTGGAAGAACATGGAAGAGGATAGGCAAGCTTTTTGTTTCAATAGTTACAAGGATTTTGCACTTCCCTATAAGTACTCGTGAGCGTCTCCCATAAGGACTAAGAGTTGCATTAGTCGATGTGAGCTCTCGTTGGCCTAGTAGGGTCCATACGTCATAGGTCAAGATATTAAAATCAACTCCTTCATCAATGACAGCATCAACAATGTGCTCCCTTTTCGTGGCGAGTTTGACCCTAAGATACAGAGGCGGTACTATGTCTTTATCTTCCAGGTTTTGATTTTAAGCCTTCTGACAAATTCCCTTGAGTCCCCAACTGCACAACCAGATGTGGATTCTCCACTAATATCTTGGATCATCTGTGCAGTGCTATTCAAGGTGACTGTCATATCTAGTTATCATCGCAGTTGTAGCTTGATGTTGTTGCTTTTTGCTTTGACTAGATGCAGTCCGAATGCAATACATATGTGTTTTTGTGGTGTGGCCTTTTTGCCCTTGTTGGCTAGATTAGCCCATTGAGATTCTAGGGTCTCTGTTTGTTTGTCTTTGTTCGGGCATGGGCTTTCGGTTGCTATTTTGCAAGTGAGATTCTATACTTGTGTAGAGCCATTACTACACTAGGATCTAATTTGGAGAACCTGTCACAACACGCGTTTTCTCTTCAACCTACTTGAGGAAGATGCGGAGAAAGCCCCCTTTGTGGGGGTCTGGGGGGGGGGGGGGGGGGGAGGGCAGCCCTCCCCAGCCCGCCGCAGGGTCATTACACTAAATACCATATGTGATTTGAAGGACCATTCGTAGCCAAGTTTTGAACTACTTGCTCTAGATTTTTGCCCAGTGATAGATCTATGATGTGCTTTCGGCTTTATGTGGTCTCTAGGTCGGTTTCAAGGTGTATAGGTTAAAAATTTGACCAAATTCAAATTCGACCCAGCATGTCCAAATTGCAGGGGAGCCAAATGTCTGATTCGACCTGTCCGAGGATCGAGGGCCGAGTCAGGTGGGCGAAATGTAAGTGGTCCAAAGGGTGAATTCGGCCAATCCAAGGGCCGAGTGGGCTGAGTGGTCCGAGAACCGAGTGGAAAGGGCCAAGGGCCGAGTGCCAAGTTAGGTCGAATATTAAGTTTGTCTGAGTGGTCAATTCGGACGGGCCGAGCGATGGGTGTCTGAGTTAGGTGGTCCAAGTCGTTCGCATCCGACTAGTAGTGGGCCGAGGGCTGAGTGATCCGAGGGCCGATTCTAGGACTCGGCCCAAAATCGATGTCACTCGAACGGACCGAACGCGATGCAATATTGATCGGCACAACGATAAATCACTCGAATCACACGATTCAAGTCACGACATATCGCACACACCTCCAAATCAAAGCTATGGATGGAGGGGAAGAGTTGTATATATATGGAATAGCCAATAAACTCCAAAATGCAAATCGGCAAATGAATCAAACTCTCATGCCCTGTTATGACAGCAAAAACCTTGATGCTTATTTTTCTTTGTTTTTTCCTACCCTAATGCATCTGAATCACAAAGAAAATACCTACACTACTCCAACATGCTTTTCCAAATCCAAAAAAGCAAAAACCTACTTGCTAAGGAGATCGAATACCTCTTCAAACTCCCTCGCTTCCTACCTATCTACTTCAAGCAGCGATTCGGGGAAAACCCTACTTCAATGCTTGATTTGAAGCACGCAAGCGCTCAAGGCTTGAATCCGTTGGTCCCGGCAAACAGAAACAAAATATAGAGGCGATCAACCACCAAGACCCACAGACCGCTTATTATTTCAAGCATTCCAAGTCGAGCACTAATGGCTACCTCTCACATAGTCGACGAGCTATCCATATCTACAGGTGTAGTGAGCTTACCTCCATGCCCGATCGAGTTACCTCCTCTCTCAAGCACTCTGGTAGCTCCACGATCCAAGTGCAAGCTTCAAGTGAACTCCATCCTCAAGCTCCATCCTCTGGTAGCTCCACGATCCAAGTGCAAGCTTCGAGTGAACTCCATCCTCAAGCTCCATGCTCCAAGCTCCATTGCCACAAGCAAGACAAGAGAAGAGAAGAGAAGAGAAGAAGAGAGGAGAAAATAGAGAGCTCCTCCTCCCCGGTCCCTCATCCTCACACACTCACTCCCTCACACTCTCACACTCCCTCTCTCAAGCACAAGCTCAAGCAAGCAAGAACAAGAAGAAAAAGAAGAAGAGAGCCACTTTTGGCCACACACAAGAATGAGCTTCTCGTTTACTTTTCAACTTTATATACAAAATCCTAAATTCCTTTTGGGCGGTCATCCCCACATCCCCTTTTTTACATGGCCGGCCGTAGCCTAGGCCATTTTTCCCATTGTCCTCCTATCTTCCTAGCTTCCTTCCTACTGCCCATCTACCTTTACAAATTGCATCGGGTGAGAGCCCGGCACTCTTAAAATAAATCATGTTGTACCCTGCGCCTTTTTTACAAAAGTATTGACTTGCGCTTTTTCTCTGCACCTTTCTCCTTGATTTAGGACTTTTCTGCACTTCTTATGTTTCCAAATTCTTCTTGGTGCCCCTTCGTCTTATGTTTCACTTTTGCCTTGGCCTTGTCTCTCCTACTTTAGATTTTTCGGCTTTTCCACCTTGTTCGTTTGAGGGTTAACAGTGTGATAAAATGAGGGTAGACCAAGAAATATTCTAAGTGAAGTAGTGGTAATAGGTGTTGGCCAATCTTAACATACTGCAGCTTCTTAGGGTCAGCATCATGTATCCATTTTTCACTGACAATATGGCCCAAGTACTCCACCTCAATTTGCATAAAAGAGCACTTCTTCTTTTTAGCAAAGAGTCTATGACGCCTCAATACATAAAAAACCTTCCTCATATGTTATAAATGGTCCTGTAGAGTCTTGTTGTAAATCAAATATATCATCAAAGAAGACTACTTATCCATCGTTTAATACTTCAAGACCTTAAGGAAATTTCATGACAACAAACAGTCCAAGAGTAGATTTTAAACAAGAGGACAACAAGTTTAGATCTACTTTAGTCAATGTGAATCCCAATACTATTCCTATGGACCTCTACAAAGAAAGAAAAGAAAAAGACCTATGTTTGAAATGTGAGGAGAAGTATACATATGATCATGCAACAAAGTGTGTATACAGTAATGCAAAAGCTAAGGTCCATAGTATGTTAGTCTTTGAGGATTCAAAGGATGACAATGATGAAGCCAATGCATTTGTGACTAGCATTGAAAATGAGGATATTGAGGAGGAAGTTGGGCAAGAACACTTTTAGAATCCTCCCGCACCGACACTTTTCCTTTTGATCCAGGTGGTAGTGTTCCTTTTTATCTGAGAGGAATTCATGATGAACCACATGCTACCACTAATTGTTCCATTTCCATTGATACTTGGATAGGTTCTAAGATCCCTAATACACTTTGTATGAAGGGTAATATTCATAGAAAGGATGTGTTTATCGTGATAGATAATGGCAATACAAACAATTTTGTGAATAAGTTCATTGTAGATAGATTAAATTGTCTTCCCATTGATTTATAGCAGCCCATAAGAGTTCAAATAGCAAATGGTGAAGAAGAAATCAACACTCAAATATGTCCACATGTTTCTTTATAGCTGGCTGAAAATTATGAAGCAAAAGTAAATCTGATTACTTTGAAAATGGGCCCCATAGATGTTGTACTTTGATGTGATTGGCAATCCTTGCAATTTCTTCAAGAATCTTTACTGAAATAAGTCCCAGGGCTGAAATGAAAAGAGTCTTCAAGAAATTGAAGCTTGAGCTGAAGCTTTCATGATTATCCACAAGCAGGGTTTCTCAAAAGTTGGAGAAGAGAGAATGGCAACTATGTTAGCAATTTATTGAAGTTTTTGCATGCCAAAGACCAGCAACCAAGCCTCAGGCTGAGTGATGACCAGTATTAGGAGAAATCATCCCTAGATCAGCCCAAAAATTGCACCACAATTATCGAGTCTATTTACTGCACTCCATAGTTTAGCACTTGGCCTATCTAGTACTCCTCCTGTTGAGAATGAAGAATGGAAGAAGATTCAAGTGTGTAGTGGCTGGGATAGTTCATGTGTCCTGAGGAGGTAGAAGTAGATCTTGGCTTAAAACTCTATGAAACCTGTAGGAGAGCTCCAAGAAAGGGGAAAGAGAACCCTCTCTTTGAAAGGTAACCATAGTTTGTTTCTCTTTCAAGTCCGATTGACTCCTATTCGATAAAGTTACCTTCAAAATAACTTGTAATGGATGCACAACCTACCATTTTAGCCATGGTTTGGTCAAATCTCTCCAAGATCTTTGTCAAAGCTCCAAGATTAGCCTATGCTTCAAGTAGAACACTTGCAAGTACATGCCACGTGGCTCATGTTGTCCAAGGTTTAATGGAGGAAAATTGGAGAAAATAAGACTAAAATGAGAGAATTAAATGGACCAAAAGTCCATTCTCTGATACCACTTATGAAGAAGGGAACTGAGAGGTGAGAGAAAGAAGAGCAAAGGAGAGAGAAAGAAGTGATGATGAGAGAGAAAGACTAGAAATGGAGAGAAAAATACTGGAAAGAAGAGAGAGAAGCCATAGAAGCTGAGAACAAGAAGGTGAAGCAAGAGAAAATAAATATATTAATGTTCAAAAGATGTGAAAATTTACATGTCTCACCTTTTATACTTGTGCCAGTGCGAGAAGGTATTATTAATAATTCCACACTAAATATATATTCTTCCCAACTTCTTACATTTGATGGGAGTGAGCTCTGCCCTTACGCTAGTACTACATAATGAGGAGTGCAACTGCAATTAATTGAAGTAAGCACATTAGTGCTGCACATTGAGGATGATAGTGCCTAGAATAATATGATGCAATCCAAAAAGTACATTAGTATTGCACATTGAAGATGGCACTGCCCATAATAATATGATGCAATCCAAAATACAATCCTTTCCTTTTTGACTTAATCTTGTACATTACCCTTTTGCTTGACTTTCACCCTTCTTCACCATTTGTGGTTTGTCGTTTGCAATTAACATAGGAAAACTAAGTGTGAGTTCAAAGTAGAGGTGTGCATGTTAATGCTTGGTTACATTGAAAATGTTGTTAGAGTGGGCACCTAGATAAGTGAGGCACAATATATGTATAAAGCAATATTGTGTGCATGGGACAACACCTAAATAGACCACAAGATCAAGAGCAAGCATATGAAATTTGTTGATGTCCAAATAGATTCAATCAACAAAAGAATGAAGATGATCTAATGACTTAGTTGCTCTCACCAACAATGCAACTCTTAACACCCTAGGCATTGTCACCTCTATCCTTCGTGTCTTCATGTCCAACATACTTGTATACACTAGTGCATGCACTTGATGTACATTTGAGTACTTAACATCTTTCAACTTGTGGCAGCTTCTTCAAATCGTTACTCTAAAGCCTTGGCAATAAAAAAATCATTTTGAGGGTATGACCATGCATTGGAAGGCCAAAAATTGATAATGAGTGGGAGGCCCCGTTTGTTTAACTATTTCCCTTTAGGGTACTGTTAGCACAATGCGATAGAGTTTCACTTTACAACTGGGTTTAGATGGAGGCGATGGCAATGCAAACCATGACTAGCCTTCTGCCTCTTTGTGTGAACAGTGAAGCCGAAGGCAGAATGTGCTACAGTAAGGTAAGAGAGGTTTTTTCTTAGTGCTAGGGGTCTTCCAGGGGCAGGGAGGTCAGTAGAAAGAGGGTGGGTCCGAAGGAAAGAGGAGAGAGATCTTAGATACTTGGATGATGCCACATCACAAGTATGCCCTTTGATATATCACTGTCGTCGCTTGTCTGAACCTAGCCTTTAATTGACAAACAAGGGCCTATGCAAAGCCCCTCTAGGTAGATTCTCTAGGGGCCTAAGGCTGGTTACACACCAAATGAAGAACACCCATTTTACAAGCATTAGCCAATCAAAACACTTATTTAAGGGTTGGTCGTCCGCAATCCTTTACACACTGGAGATGACATGACCTATTGTTTATTTGCTAAGCAGCAGGTGAACTCCCCGCCCACTTTTGGATGAGGAATCTCCCCTATCCATTTTGTAAAGTGGCCAACAATGGTGCACTATTTGCATTTGCAACCAATCAAAAAATTTAAATGTTTATTATTTTTTATTTTTTAAACAAATTGTGTCCATTTGTGTACAAAGGTACGGTGCTCATGTTTGTGGAGGGTGTGCGGGAATTCGTGCAGAGTGTGCGGGAATTGATTGTCTTGTCACTTGGTGTATAACGAGTCTAATTTCGTGGTTTGGAGTTCTCAGCCACAAGAAGAGAAGACCGGGCATCGTCCATTCAATGACAGCCACGTAAGGAAAGTGAGAGGAGGCTCTTTTCTGGCGTGCCACGTAGGATGCGCTTTTGACAGGGAGGGAACTTTTCGGGTCCCGCTCTAGGGGGCGTTTGTGGCCGCCATGGGCGAGAGGTTGCGGACCGCAGGCTTCTGCTGTTACCAGGCTATTAGGGACTGCCCTCCTTCTTATTCTTCTTCTCCTCCTCCTCCTCCTCTTTCTTCTACTTGTGCCTACATCATTCATTGAACCATCTTCTCCTTCTCCTTCGTATTATCATAATCAACATTATCATCATCATGTCTGACGGTTCTCTCTCCTTCTGCTTCCCACAGCCCGTCACGACTAGCCTTCCTTCTCACGGAGCCCCTCTTCCTCTGCCTCGTGTCTCAGTCTGCAACCCCGCACCACAGGATTGCAGTAAGTTCTTTGGCCCCTCTTCTTAATACCACTGTCCATCTTTCCTTGCCGGTACTCCAACCCTATCGTTGTTCTTTTAAGGTGAACTCCATAGGCAAGAAGATTTGTCCTTCTCGGATTCCCATCAGCTGCAGTTCCTGGACAAGGTACATGTATATTCCAGAATAAAACAGTTAATTCATTTGGTATTACTTCTATACGATAATAATCGGAGGCATGTGAAATCATATACATATTTATTCCTCTGGCTGTGACCAACCTATCACCGAATGGTTCAAACGAATGGCAAGTCTTATTTGATCAATGCTACACGCACGTCGCTGTACAGATGCAATAATCCATACTCGTGCATGACTTGCCCTTGCTCGGCAATAGTCACTGATTTCCTTTCCATTTCAAGAGGTAGATTGCCTGTTAATGTTGCTGAAACAGGATGTAAGTAACGAGTATCTCCAACAGCCAGCAGACTCTACTTGTCTGTCCTTGACAACGATGTTCCGCCTCAAAGTATCTGAAATCAGCGAACTCTGGTAAAAGGGGTTAATTGGGTCAGGCTGCTATCTTACAAGAGGTTGTAAGTCTTGTAAGTGAAGAAAGTGCTCCCAGTTAACCCCGTGAACATAGCACTCAACAAAATAGCTTAAGATAGGTAGTTGTACATTTGTTTGGACGAATGCGGTGGATAGGTGAATTAGGAATACAAACGGGGTATATAAGGTGGCAAGAGATACTTTGTGTTGTAACTGTCTACTTGCATGGAATGATTACATAGAATTGTGTGCAGTGGTCCATAATGATCCAAGGCTGGCGTATATCAAGCTTCGTTACCACCTGTGACCTCTGAATAGGAATGAGCACAAGCTCCTTGGCACTACAGCGTTTCTACATGATCTTGGTGTGGATCCATCAGCCCTGCGCATATATATGGTGGAGTGTTTGTGTGAGCTTATTGGCAGCATATAGGTTGCATGAGATGGTGTTATGGGCTGCTCATAGAGAGGGCTGAAAGGCACTGATCTAGATGGAGGTTTGGGCTATTGTGAATTCAAAGAGATGTTTGAGTCTCCCTCATTGAGGAGCAAACTGTGGAGCTAACTTTTGAGGTTGATGACTCTAGCAAGGCTCTTGGTCTCAATTGAACTTTGCAACCTCTTAGAATTCTCAGCACAGGTCGTTGCCATTTGGGTAAGCAGAACAATGCAATCTACTGTGGTCACAATGATCAGGGCAAAAGCTTGACCATCCCACTCCTTCCCATCTTCCACAATCTTCTGGATTGTCCACTTTCATCAAAATTCTCTTCACATAATCAACAGTGATCCTACACCTAGGTGAGATGCTCATGCTTCAACTTCTTTCTCTCAGTAAATTTCCACAACTTGCCACCCACAAGCCCTTGGGTCACAATGATGCAAAGCACAAGATAGTGCTTAGTTCAACCCTATGGGTAAGTTCAGCACAAGTAGTGCATATTGCAAGTGCTGCTGAGCATTTTCAAGTGGGATGAGACCTCATGCAAAAAGTCATTTGTGATTGCAACCAAGAGTTTAACCTTATTCCAAACTTTCAACAAATTTACCGCAGTGCCAAAGCTTGGGGGACTGCAAACATTTTCTTCTTCTCAGAGGAAATGCTAGGGTGAATAGAGATATACTCAAAATGAATGACACACAAGAAATACATTCTGATGAATGCTCAATGAAGATGAAGGCGTATTAGATGATGGATAATACAAAGAGACCTTGGGCCTCCGTGCCTCAATGGTGTTTGGAAATGCCTGGAACAGCTCCAATAGTGTGTTGCTCCTGAGATAGACCCCAAAATGCAGTGGCATTTGGGAGTTATGATGATGTAGGCAGCAGCAAAGGAAGTGAAAAGACAAAGCAGATAGAGGTTTAGTTTCATTATGTTTGAGAGCATATCTTGGAATTTGAGTTGAAGGTGGTCTACTATCCTACTATGGGCAATGCAGTAGACATCTTCACAAAGCCTCTTTCATAGTCTCCTATGGCTCATCATACGTGTCTCCTTGGGTTGCAGCCTTTTCCAAGATCTGAGAGGGGGTGTTAGTGTTTATTGTTTTCATGCATGCCATCTCATGGTTGTGAGCTCTATCAAAGTTTGGTGGAGTAAAGGAGCTCTGACATGTTCTAGTGGTCATGTGTTCAGCTGATTTCTTGTGGTCATTTCCAGCCTGATCCAGATTATTACTGCCCTATTTTAGTGTGCATTTCCAGCATTGCCATGTGGCAGTCCAAGGTGACCTGATTTTATGCATTTTGCATAGCAGGTTGGACTGATTATTTTATGGCACTTATGGACAGTAGATCTGCCAGTTTTGATTTGCATGCCTATTTATAGCAACTGCCATTTCAGGCTGCTATCACCATTGATCAGTTGCCTCCATTCTCTCTCTCATAGCCTGCATTCTCAGCACTCTTCTGCCATATTCCAGCACATCCCTAATGACACATTACAACAGCATGCAGGAGCTTACTTTAGCTGCCTTGCATTCAACATTGTGATCAGTGCAGATTCGTCCTTGTCAGAAGTGGATGCAGTGATGGAAGCATAGAAGATTGCTGTAATAGGCTGTGTAACACAAGAAAGAAGAGATGAAAAACACTACAAAGAAAAGAACACTGCACAAAGAACTAAAAAAAAAGAGATGCTTGGCAAATGGAATCCATATACCAAGACATGAGATAGTACAAAAACAATAGTGAGTTGTTGGTCATTTGGGCACTAGCACTAGCTCCCTCTCTCTCACGGAACCTGCTGAAGAAGTATATAGGATGAAGTAAGTGCCTAGCCTTTTAATTGCCCCCCAACATGAACTAGTCGGCCACAATAAAGGCCAATCAAATAAAATTGGCCACATAAAAAATGCTAGTTAGCCATAAATTACCCCAAATAATGTGGCGACAAGATCATTGGAAAAGGTAAATGTTCATCCCATTGATACATGCATAGACTCACTTATGAATGGACGTATCCGCTAACACCCTCTCTTAGATCATAGGTGACCTGATACAATACAATACACAATGAGAATGATTTATTAGAGTACACACAACAATGAGACAGATAAAACCATGGTTACCCAAGTAGTGGGTGCACAAGCCACCACCAAGGTGCTTTGGAGAGGACCTAATGTCAATGTCAATTATACCAGCTCTTGAAAATAGAAAGCACTCGTATCAGCAGTCCATGTTTGTCAATAATAGCTCTCACGTAGTACATGTGACCATCCTGTCACCAATGCCATAGTGCATAAGTAACCATGGATGCCTCTTCTTCGGCTAGACCACCAAAGTGTCCCCTCATGTAAACTTGGATTAGGAGCCAAGCCCGCTCTCTGTCAAACGGCTCATCATGAACCTGGATGTCAATCCCAACTCCACGAGTTTAAATTGCTAGACTTTGGTCGACGTGTCAAGGCAAATCCCTTTTTGGATACTATGCACCTATATTAAAGTATAAATGAGGTCTGATTGGCCCACCTCACCACCCTCACACTCCCTCTTTGGCACTAAAGAGTTGTTAGGGATGAGCTACATCACTTGCATTAGCAAGCTAGAAGGGAGGCCCTTGTAACCATCCCTAGGGCCGCATGGTTGGAGCCTAAAATGTGGACTTGTAGTTGTTGGAACATTTGGAGCACTAAGAGATAGCATCCTCGTGGAGAATCTAATTATAGAAAGGCTCCAATAGGACACTCATAGATGAGTAAAAAACATTTGCATGCTGAGCATTAGTAGTAGAACTTGTAGGAGCTATGAGGAGGTAGATATAGAAAAATTATTGAGGCAAGGGATTATGAGTAATGCATGTGTGCCAAGAATACATACTCTCAACAATTTCAAGAGTTCAAGCAACAATGAAATCAGAGAGTGATCAACAATAGATAGAGTGTAGTGAAAATAACATGACAATTGGATACACACGAGCTTGCTCTAAAGCTGAGCAATGAATCACAAAAGCTGAGAAGATGATTGCTGCATAAACCAAGATCAATTGAGAAATATTGCATCAAACGCAACCAGGTAGGTAGGGATCACATGAAGAGTTTGCAGCAGCCAAAGGCCTGAAAATATAGCTGCCAGCCTTACGAGGATAAAAAACCCGTAAACATAGGCAGCAGAAGAAAAATTGCAGACAAAGTGAGCATTAAATACAGCCACCCAACAATTTAAACAAGTTGCCTCAGCCTTGGAACAAGGGAAGAATAGTAATCTGCAATTATTGCAAGCTAAACGTGTCAGAAGTGGGTGCAGCAACGGAAGCATAGAAGACTACTGTAATAGACCATAGAACACAAGAAAAGAGAAAACAAAAGAACTCTGCAAAAGGAGAACTCAAAGAAATGCTCAAGAAATGGAATCCATATGCCAAACACAAGACAATCGCGTACAACAATGAGTCACTAGTTATGTGGGCATTCGCATTGGCTTCCTCTCTTCAATAGAACTTGCACTTACAGTTAGCAAGGAAGTGAATGATAACGATTGAGGAGGAGGGAGCCTGAATAAATAGGCACAAAATAATACCAATAATGGATGAGGTCAGCTAGTAATAAAATAATAATAAAATGCTGGTCAGCCATAAGTTAATGCTTGAATCCACAAAAATAAGCACAAAAAAATTGCCTCAAATAATTTGTTGTGCCTAGCTCACGAATACGCATGCATAGACTCATACATGAGCTAACTAATTTGCTAACTCCCTTAGATCATGGGTGATTTGATACAATACAATGAGATAATGATAATGACTCATCATAGTCCATACAACAAAGACCATTAGAATAAGACCATGGATATCTAAGCAGTGGGTGATCAAGCCAACATCAAGGTGCCTAGAAGAAGCTGATGTTGATCTCAATTATACTAACTTCTAAAAATAGAGAAGAATTGTAGTAGACTCAATGTCTGTCACCAATGCCTTGTAGTATCATACATAACCATCTTGTTAGAATGCCTTTGAACATACATGACCATGGATTCCTCGTCTTCAACTAGGACAGCCAAAGTGTCCCATCATGTGAACTTTGATTAGGAGCCAACCCCGCTATTTGTAAAGAAACAACCCATCTTGAACTTGGATGTCAGTCCTAGCTCTAGGATCTCAAAACTCTCAAATTTTAGTCAATGCTTCAGGGAATTTCCTCTCTGGATACTGTGCATCTATATACCTATATAGATGAGACTCATTTGCCCCACCTCACCACATCTCATACTCCCTCTTTGGCACAAGCAAGTCATGACGGATAATCGCATCACCTGCACTAGAAAGCTGTCAGAAGTGGATGTAATAATGGAAGTGTATACGAATATTGAAATAGGTTGTTGAGAGAAAAAAGAACATTGCAAAAGAAGAGAACTTAGAAAAATGCTTTGGAAATGGAATCCATATATCAAACATGAGACAATTGCGTACAAGAGTAAGTTACTAGTTGCATGGGCACCAGCATCGGCTTCTCTCCAACTGGAAGTCCACCTAGTGAATGATGATGATAATGATTGAGGAGGAGGATGTTGAACTAAAAATGCATAAGCCTGACTTAAATAGCCCCAATATATGTTTAATTAATGAAGAAAACCTTTAATTTTAAAAAGAAATGCAATCCTAGAGAGATAATTTGTCCCATATGCAAAACCCTAATTCGGGTGTCCTAAACTTTCTATAAATATGCACGTAGCCCATCGCTCTTTCTCAATCTCATTTTTGCAAGTTTTAGGAGCCATAACTTTGCTGCCTACACCTCGTTCGCAGAGGCCATTGCGGTCAAAACTTCCACCAGCCACTTATTATGATCCGGGTCTTGATTCTAGCCTTCTGCATACAATTGCTCTGCTGTCGCCAGGCTTGTGGAGCTGTCGTCTATTGTTGGGAGTTGTTGTCCATTGTTGGATGTTGTTGTCGTCTGGCACCTATTCTTTGCTATCGCCAGGATTCTCTCCCTCATCTGAATGCTGCGCTTGCAGTTTTTAACTGTTGCTTGACATTCTCTCACATTTGATACTTGCATTTATATCTAACAGTTGTAAGCCCAAATTTTCTCTCTCCTAAACTGCTGTTTGCATGAGATCCAGCCTTCCTTGGTTGCATTTGCTAGCGATACTCAGAGGTTGCCTTTGTTGTGATTTGGGATCCGTTCGGAGTATGATACACTCTACAGCTCATAACCTTTGTCTTGATCCTTGAGATACAAGAGTTCGAAGTTCAATATTCACTGCATAGTGTGTCTACTGTATGAGCATTGTATATTCATTATTCATTCACTTTATTATTCATTGTGTTTAGTGTCTCTGACTTACCCTAATCCTAGCCCTAACTGTGTTTTGAGTTTATCAGTCTATGCTTTGTCGTATGATTGCTTTTATGCCTTTCACGTTAAGAGCATTTCTTCACATGGTATTAGAGCTAGGTACTCTTTGAGAAACTTTGGCCTTTGATCGGAAAGCTCATTCACGAAAGCAGGAAAAATAGAAGGATTAGATGACTTTGAACACATTTACAATACCACTCCAATCTCCATAGCCAAACATGGACATAAACGATTAGAATTGGGCCTCCCAACTCACCACTGCTTGATCTAACATAGGTGGGGAACCATCGGACTACCATGTAGTCCATAGACCATATCAAATTTTTGTTGCTGAGTATGCTCTCATCCTTATGCATAGGGCTCAGTAGGAGGTTAGAGGTAAATTTGAGTTTTCTCCTTTAGATTTGGTGCACAAAACTAATGATCTTGCATGACCTTCGGAATCTCTGCTATGGACCGGCCATCTACAATTGGAATCTAGCTCGGATTAAGCATCACTTTCATAGTACTTCTTTTTCCCAATGCTAGGTACGAATCCTCTTATTTGAGATTCTATGTTAACTAATTCTGTATTTTCTGTTGGATCGAGAGATGCTCATTAAGAAGGATCTCTTTAAAACAAGCTTTGGTTTGTGAGTAATGAGAAAGATAGGTATTTCTTCATGAACTCAAAACTAGGTAAGAAGCTAAAAGAAGAACTTGTAAGTATTTCTACCCTTACTTTTCCTTCAAATGATTTGATTTCTCATGGTCAATATGGAGTGGGTACATCTTCATCTAGTGCATTTAATGGACAAAAGGAACCTAATATATTTTCCACAACAACATCCATAACAAATCTGTTTGGGCTCCCATCCATCCCTCCCTCATCTTCCACCGGACCTTCCTTTCCGTTTCTATTAAGTGCACCACATTATCCACTACCACACTGCATCGGGGGGTTTTGCACATTTAGGCATAGCCTTTAGGACCTCTACATACCCATTTTTGGGTGGTGTACTTGTGATGGAGGCTCTTACTCTCAAGTTTTTCCTCTCTAGGGCATTCTTCAACTGTGGATTATTTGGTATCGCAATTTGCCTCTATGGCATTCCTAGTGGACCATCCAATCATTTTCTAGTGCCCTAGCTAATATTTGGATAAGGTTATCGTGTCCTAGTGTCTTCATCTACACTTATGGTATCATATGGACTTGTGTTTGTTTTGGTACCTTTGCAACAATTGACACTCATTGGACATCAACACCCTATTTCTGCCTATCCATCTTTACCCCCTCCTTCTTATCCACCATCACGACCACCATCTTATCCTTCATCTTATTCCATCTATCCATCTTCCTAGACACCTCATGGTTCTAGTTCCTCATCCGCCAAGCATGCTTTTAATGACAAGACTCGTTTCAACAGGTCAAACTACACCACTTGGTCAAATTTTTGTTGCTGAGTATGCTCTCATCCTTATACATAGGGCTCAATAGGAGGTTAAAGGCAAATCTGAGTTTTCTCCTTTAGATTCAGGCACAAAACTAATGATCTTGCATGACCTTCGGAATCTCCGCTATGGACCGGCCATCTACAATTGGAATCTAGCTTTGATTACGCATCACTTTCACAGTACTTCTTTTTGCCAATGCTAGGTACAAACCCTATTATTTGAGATTCTATGTTAACTAATTCTGTATTTTCTATTGGATCGAGAGATGCTCATTAGGAATGAAGTCTTTAAAACAAGCTTTGGTTTGTGAGTAATGAGAAAGACATGTATTTCTTCATGAACTTAAAACTAGGTAAGAAGCTAAAAGAAGAACTTGTAAGTATTTCTGCCCTTCCTTTTCCTTCAAATGATTTGATTTCTCATGGTCAATATGGAGTGGGTACATCTTCATCTAGTAAGATATTTTCCACAACAACATCCATAACAAATCTATTTGGGCTCCCATCCATCTCTCCCTTATCCTCCATTGCACCTTCCTTTCCGTTTCTATTAAGTGCACCACATTATTCACTACCACACTACACCGGGGGGTTTTGCACATTTAGGCATAGCCTTTAGAACCTCTATATACCCATTTTGGGTGGTGTACTTGTGATGGAGGCTCTCACTCTCATGTTTTTCCTCTCTAGGGCATTCTTCAGCTGTGGATCATTTGGTATTGCAATTTGCCTCTATGGCATTCCCTAGTGGACCATCCGATCATTTTGTAGAGCCCTAGCTAACATTTGGATAAGGTTATCGTGTCCCAGTGCCTTCACCTACACATATGGTATCATATGGACTTATGTTTGTGTTTTAATACCTTTGCAACAATCCGCACTCATTGGACATCAACACCCTATTTCTGCCTGTCCATCTTTACCCCCTCCTCCTTATCCACCATCACGACCACCATCTTATCCTCCATCTTATTCCATCTATTCATCTTCCTTGACACCTCATGGTTCTAGTTCCTCATCCACCAAGTATGCTCTTATTGACAAGACTCGTTTCAACAGGTCAAACTACACAACTTGGTCAAATTTTTGTTGTTGAGTATGCTCTCATCCTTATGCATAGGGCTTAGTAGGAGGTTAAAGGTAAATTTGAGTTTTCTCCTTTAGATTCGGGCACAGAACTAATGATCTTGCATGACCTTCGGAATCTCCGCTATGGACTGGCCATCTACAATTGGAATCTAGCTCGGATTATATATCACTTTCACAGTACTTCTTTTCCCCAATGCTAGGTACGAACCCTATTATTTGAGATTCTATGTTAACTAATTTTGTATTTTCTGTTGGATCGAGAGATGCTCATTAAGAAGGAACTCTTCAAAACAAGCTTTGGTTTGTGAGTAATGAGAAAGACATGTATTTCTTCATGAACTCAAAACTAGGTAAGAAGCTAAAAGAAGAACTTGTAAGTATTTCTACCCTTCCCTTTCCTGCAAATGATTTGATTTCTCATGGTTAATATGGAGTGGGTACATCTTCATCTAGTGCACTTAATGGACAAAATAAACCTAAGATATTTCCCACAACAATATCCATAACAAATCTGTTTGGGCTTACACCCATCCCTCTCTTATCTTCCACTGCATCTTCCTTGCTGTTTCTACTAAGTGCACCACATTATCCACTATCACACTACATCGGGGGGTTTTGCACATTTAGGCATATGTTGAGATGACAAGCTCAACACATGCGGACATTGATGATGGACCGCCTGGTTAGATGGGTCCACACGTCTACACTTAGCACGTCGGTAGTTATTATGACTCTCACATGGCCACTGACTCATTACTTATTATATTCAGGTTGTTACACCTACTTATAGCTGGCATAGTTATAGCACCAGTCGACTAGTGTAGTCGGTTATGCATTGTTTGACTTAGTAGGCCACTTTCCTGTATGTTGTATCTTATCTATACTTTGTGTACATTGTAAAGTGTGTGGAAGAAGAAGAAGAAACCAGCAAGAAAACGTTTTGGCCTCCATCTCTCTTCTTGTCTCTTGAGTGAGCTTTTTCTTGTGCATTCTATGTGTGTTCGGCGCAGTATCTTGAGCAAATCCCCCCACCACGCGATTCTTGACATGGTATCAGAGCCGCACCACTGAGAGAGGCTAATTTCGAAGGCTAAAGTAAAGGAGAAGAAGCAAGGTTTGAGCAAGCAAGCAACAGGTAAGAAGCTCTTCCATTCTTCCACTCTCTCTCTTGGATAGTGCTTGTGGAGGCACCGGAAGCAGGGCAGAGCAAAAATCTCAGATTGTAGTGAGATTTGGTGTGCGCGAAGAGCGCTAAGTATTCTGCAAAAAAACCCTTCAGGGCTATTGCCGCTGCTATTTTGGCCATCCAAGGTCATTTCAGGTCCCGTTTTAGCCTCACAAGATTGCAGACAGCAGTTTGAGGTATCCTGTAATTTCAGCTGTGTCTGCCGTACATAGGTGCACAGGTTACAGATTTCAGATCTATAAGTTCAAAGGTGTTTACCAGCGAATAAACATAAGGTTTATCTGCAAACAGGTTGCAGATTGCATGTATTGAGCAGACAGTGAAAAAGGCTGTCTGGTGTATTGCTGTGCACTACAGGTCGAGGGTTGCAGAAGATTTGCTTGCTATTTGGTATTAGTTTTGTGATAATGACAGAGAACAATGGAAATCCCATTATTGAGAAGCTCGATAAGAACAACTATCCGTCATGGAAGTTCCGTGTGACGAACTTCCTTATTGGAAAGGGCCTTTATGAATTTGTTTCAGGTGAAGAAAAGGAGCCAGAGCTGGGTATCCCTCCGACTGCAGATGAGTTAAAAGCATGGAAAGAGTGGAATGCGAAAGATAAAAAGGTGATGTACTGGCTATCTGCAGTAATTAATAATACTATGCTGGGACATATCAAGAATGCAGAAACTTTACATGCAGCTTGGACAATTTTTGAGAGCATGTTTTTAGTAAATACAAAGGCACGAAATATTCAACTCAAGCAAGAGTTGAATGCCTTGAAGAAAGGAAAAATGTCTGTTAATGAGTATGTTTTGAAGGTAAGGAGCATTGCAGATGCCTTAGCATCGATTGATGCAATGCCAGATGATGATAATTTGGTTTCATCCACTCTGAGTGGCCTTAACAATGAGAAGGCATGGAAATCATTTGTTACTTTAGTATATGTACGGAAGCCATTTTCAGATTTTGATGAGTTGATCTCTCTTATGATTACTGAAGAGATCAATATGCAGGGTGATTCGTCTGAAAGAAATGGTGAATAGGTCCAAGTATTTTATTCAAGTTCAGGAAGGGGATGTGGAAGATACCCTTCAAGAGGCCGTGGTATGGGACGTGCTGGCGATAACCAGCAAAACAGGTTCAATCAACAGTTTGGTGAAATGCAGGTTTCTAGAGGCAGAGAAAACTTTAGAGGCAGGGGGAGCTCTAGAGGAAGAGGTGGATGGCAGAACAGAGGATCTAACAACTTTGGTATTGTGTGTCACTATTGTGGCAAAACATGTTATATTGCAGTCCAATGTTATGCTAAGAAAGATGATATTCGCAGTGGTAAGTTGCAGCAAGGAAACTATGCATCGTCTTCACGACAGAATGAAGACAAAAATGAACGTCTGTTTGTTATGCAGCATATGCTGAATGCTGTTACAGGAAAGGGAACGTATGATGATGTTTGGTATGTTGATTCAGGAGCATCCAATCATATGACCAGCTATGCAGAATGGTTTGGAGAGATGCAGGATTTGCAAAATATAGGTTATGTGTAGACGGGTGATAATTCATGCCACCCAATTTCACACATTGGAAAAGTTCCCTTGTCCTTGCATGATGGTAAGACAAAGAGTCTTTCAGATATATTACATGTGTCATCTATTATAAAGAACTTGCTGTCAATTGGTCAGATGGTAGAGCAAGGGTTGCAAGTCAGATTTAATACAAAGGGTTGCTTTGTAGAAGACTTCAATGACAAGTGCAGGTTGGTTGCAAAGGGAAGTAGAGTCGGACGTATGTTTACTCTGGATGTTGGAATTCCTACTATGAATGCTGCTATGTATGCTAAAGGAAAATGTATTGTTGCAGATATTGAAATTTGGCACAAACGCATTGGACATGCAAATGTACAAAGGCTGAAATTAATGCAGTCCAAAGGATTGGTTACAGGTTTGTCTACATTTAGAGTTGCAGAATTTCATAAGGTATGCGAAGTATGCCAGTTTGGTAAGGAGGCAAGGCAACCCTTTTCACATTGCAGAGATGTAAGCTGAAATATCCTTGATGTTGTCCATACAGATATTTGGGAGCCTACACAAAATGTATCTCTTGGAGGTAGTTTATACTTTGTCACATTCGTTGATGATTGTTCTAGAAAGCTGTAGGTATATTTTATGAAGAAAAAGAGTGAAGTGTTTGAGCACTTTAGAACTTTCAAGGCTGCAGTTGAAAGAGAAACATGCTTGAAAATAAAGTGCTTGAGGTCAGATGGAGGGAGAGAGTATCTCTCGAATGAGTTCAGTGATTTTCTGAGGTCTCATGGGATAAAGAGACAGTTCACATGCAGGTATACCCCACAGCAAAATGGGGTTGCAGAAAGGAAAAACATGCATATTGCAGAAGCTGCATGCGCCTTGATGGCTGAAAAGAATATGCCTAAGCATTTTTGGTCTGAGGTTGTTCATACTGCTGTCTATATTATGAATAGAACTCCCACAGCTGCAGTTCATAGGATGACTCCTGAAGCATGTTTTACTGGCAAGAAGCCTGATGTATCGCACTTGAAGGTATTTGGTTGTGTTGCATATGTTCATGTGTCAGATGAGCTACGGAAGAAGCTTGATTCAAAGGCAGAAAAATGTGTCTTTATTGGATACTCTTTAGAGTAGAAAGGGTATCGCTGTTATAACCCTGTCACATGTAAGTTCAGAGTGAGCAGGGATGTCATCTTTGATGAAATGAGCAGTTGGTATGCATCTAGTGGTGATGCATTGAATGATGATGATGATCATGATACTCATGTGGAGGTTGAAAAGCAAGAATCACGGACTCTTAGTGGATCAGAGACATCATCTGGTAGTTCTTGGTCTGGGAGACTAAGGAGTAGCTCTACATCTTCAGGTGCATCTAGTAGCACTACAGGTAAAGACAAAGGAAAGAATAAAGTGCCAGATAGCATTGATGCAGTTCTTGATGAAGACTCCAGTGGCTCAGAGAGCTTGGATGATGAGCTTGGTATTCCTTTTGTCAGGACACCAGGTGTACAGAGAGCTCATAGTAATGTAAAGGCTCCATTGAGTGATCCGGTGGTACACAGATCTAGCAGGGTCAGATACCATGTTAAAAGATTTGGTTTTGAAGGTTATGCAGCTTACCATTATGCTTATATGGTGAAACTAGTTGAGGATGTTGAGCCCACTTGTTTTGAGGATGCTATTGGTCATATTCATTGGGATGCAGCAATGGATGAGGAGATGGTTGCATTAGAGGCCAATAAGACTTGGGATCTAGTATCATTGCCAAAGGGCAAGAAAGCTATTGGATGTAAGTGGGTTTATAAGATTAAGCACAATGGAGATGGTTCTATTAGTAGGTACAAAGCTAGGCTGGTTGCAAAAGGCTATGCCTAGACATCTGGCATAGATTATGAAGAGACCTTCAGTCCAGTTGCTAGGATGGCAACTGTTAGATGTGTGATTGCTTTGGCAGCAGCCAAAGGTTGGAGGTTGTAGCAAATGGATGTGAAGAATGCCTTCTTGCATGGTGATTTGCAGGAAGAAGTGTATATGGATCAGCCAGTAGGTTATGAAGATTTAGAGCATCCCACGTATGTGTGTAGATTGAAGAAGACGCTCGATGGGCTTAAGCAAGCACCTAGAGCATGGTATGATAAGATCAGAGAGTATCTTGTCAATATTGGCTTTTATGTTTCTGATGCTGATCACTCACTTTATGTGAGAAAGGGAGATGCAGGTTTGGTCATCATAGTCATCTATGTGGATGACTTGATTATTACAGGTAATAGTGATAGTGGGATTGCTGAAGTCAAGGAATTTTTGAAGAAGAAGTTTGAGATGAAGGATTTAGGTGAGCTAAGGTACTTCCTTGGCATTGAGGTGATCAGATGTGATGATGGTATATGGCTATCCCAAAGACAGTATGGCTTGGATATGTTGTCTAAGTATGGTATGACACCATACAAACCATTTTCAGTCCCGTTGGAGCAGAATGTAAAGTTGAGTGCTGATGTTGGGGATGAGATAGAAGACCCTACTATGTTTAGGAGGATAGTGGGGAGTTTGATCTACATGACCATTACAAGGCTAGACTTGAGCTACGTTGTTGGTCTTGTGAGTCAGTTTATGCAAGTACCTAGAAAGCCACATTTAGATGCAGTCAGACGCATATTGAGATATATGAAGTCCACATTACATTATGGACTTTTCTATGAGGCAGGTACAGATGTACAGGTGTTTGGATACACAGATGCAGATTGGGCTGGTAGTATGTCTGATAGAAGATCTACCAGCGGATACATGTTCTCTCTTGGTAGTGCAGCAGTTACTTGGAGCAGCAAAAAGCAATCTACAGTTGCTTTGTCGAGTACAGAGGCTGAGTATAGAGGTGCTGATGTTGCAGCATGTGAGGTAGTATGGCTGCAAAAGTTATTGGCTGATTTGGATGTGCAGGTGGAAGGTCCAGTTGTCATTTATTGTGACAACATGAGCAGTATACAGTTGGCTAGGAACCCTGTGTTCTATGCCAGGACAAAACATATTGAGGTACACTATCACTTTGTGAGAGAGAAGGTACTAGCAGATGAGATTGACTCGGTGTATGCCAGCACACAGGATCAGATAGCTGACATATTCACGAAGGCATTGGGTACAGAGAAGCTTCAAAAGTTTCGAAGCTTACTTGGAGTTGCAGAGATGTAGTTAAGCTTGAGGGGGAGTGTTGAGATGATAAGCTCAACACATGCGGACATTGATGATGGATCGTCTGGTTTGATGGGTCCACACGTCTACACTTAGCACGTCGGTGGTCATTATGACTCTCACATGGCCATTGATTTATTACTTGTTATATTCGGGTTGTTACATCTATTTACAACTGGCATAGTTATATCGCCAGTTGACTAGTGTAGTCGGTTATGCATTGTTTGACTTAGTAGGCCACTTTCCTTTATGTTGTATCTTATCTATACTTTGTGTACATTGTAAAGTGCGTGGAAGAAGAAGAAGAAACCAGCAAGAAAACGTTTTGGCCTCCATCTCTCTTCTTGTCTCTTGAGTGAGCTTCTTCTTGTGCATTCTGTATGTGTTCGGCGCAGCATCTTGAGCAAATCCCCCCACCACGCGATTCTTGACAGCATAGCCTTTAGGACCTCTACATACCCATTTTTGGGTGGTGTACTTGTGATGGAGGCTCGCACTCTCAAGTTTTTCCTCTCTAGGGCATTTTTAAACTGTGGATCATTTGGTATCGCAATTTGCCTCTATGGCATTCCCTAGTGGACCATCCGATCATTTTGTAGTGTCCTAGCCAACATTTAGATAAGGTTATCATATCCTAGTGCCTTCACCTACACTAATGGTTTCATATGGACTTATGTTTGTTTTAGTACCTTTGCAACAATCGACACTCATTGGACATCAACACTCTATTTCTGCCTATCCATCTTTACCCTCTCCTCCTTATCCACCATCACGACCACCATCTTATCCTCCGTCTTATTCCATCTATCCATCTTCTTAGACACCTCATGGTTCTAGTTCCTCATCTGCCAAGCATGCTTTTAATGACAAGACTCATTTCAACAGGTCAAACTACACGACTTGGTCAAATTTTATGAGCCATGTCTTAGACTCTCAGAACCTATGGGATTTAGTATAGGGGTTGGAATCCCAACCTGACTCGCTTTTGTTCCATATGAGGTCGTTCGCTCATGGAAGGCTTGTAATGCCTCTGCTATTGTTGGAGCTTATGCAAGGCTCAATGTTTGAGTTTCACTCTCAACTTCAGCATTTCGACTTGGCGTTCGAGCGTTGGACACATTGGACCGACTGCTATGCGGCTTAGGATAGGACCTGTCGAATTAATTTGGATCATGAGCTCCAAAATTTCAAAATCATAGATAAGGATGACTTGAAAGTCAAGTTGGTTGAGTATCAGCGTGTCCTTGTTGAGTTCTCAACATTTGGGGCTCCTAAGTCTTTTGATGATCAGGTTACTCTTTTCCTTAATAAGTTACTATATAAATATTTCCATTTTGTGCAATAGGTGATTTCATAGCCTCAGATGCCCACATTTTATGAGTTTGAGTGCTAGTTGTTACGTTACGCACGGTTGTTTTATCAATTTCATAACACGTCCTTGATAGGGGGGGCTCTTGTTGCATCTTCTTAGAGAGGGCTGTTAGCGAGTCATCTCCCGGATAGGTAGACGCCATTTGGCAGGTAGTCGGCCAAGTGCCATGTGGCATGCAGTTGGCTGCAATTAATAATTGCAGCCTACTTGCATTCTTTTGGCCATTGTTTTCAGCCTATTTATAGGCTTTGTCTCCAGCAGTCTCAGTTAGTTGTCCCATAGATTTCAGGTTGCAGACCGTGGAGACTGCCCTCGGGGTTGACGGAGACTGAGATCTTCGAGGTGGAGACATACGCAGATATTCTCTCAGCAGCAGTGTATAATTCTGCATCCTTATATAGCATTCTTCACTGCAGATTTTCTGCGTTTCATTGTCTCTTTCTCTCTCTCCTCTCTCTCTGTTCACTCTTTGTCTTGGTCATTCGCTTCCGCATTGCTTCACTTTGACATGGTATCAGACCACTGAAGGACTAACCTAGGTTGGTCGACCCATCTAAAGAGGAGATTTCAGTGCGACACAAGGCTGCGTTTTCAGCGTTCAAGTGCGAGTAGGTGGACTGCGCATTAGAACAAGGCTGAGGTGAGCGTGGGCGTGTGAGAAAAAGAAGATTTGCTGAAGCTGCTGCTGTTGGAGAAGGAAGAAGGCTATGTTTTGGGCCTTTAAGTGCAGATTTTACCTTTTCATTGCCTCTGATGGGTGAAGATGGAGCAGGACGAGTGAACCATAGCCCTAGCAAGCTGTATTTTCAGTCAGAGGGGGTTGCTCTTTGTGTTTTGTGCAAGCATTGTAAGTGAAGATGTCTTTTGAGACCGAAACAGAGTTTCAGGCAATCATGAACCAGAAGATGCCTGTCCTACTGGCTCTTCCTTCAGATCAAAAGCTCAATGGTGAGAACTACTGCATCTGACGGGTCATGATACTTGCCATATTAGAGTCCTATGATTTGGCGGAGCTTGTTATGGAGGCTATCCATCGTCTTTCGCACAACGAGTCTAGACTCTCTTCCAGTGAGAAGGTGGAGTTGACAAAGTCTTAGGACCTCCTGGTCATTATGCTATGCCCCAGCCAAGCTTTAGACAGGGCTTTCGTGTCTCAGTGCTTCCAGCTCCATCGGCACCTTATGGAACATTCATGTTCCAGTGCCTCCGCATAATCAGCACTCACTGGACACTCACAGCGTGTTTCTGCCTATCCACCTTTTCCCTCTCGTTCTTCCTACCAGATACACCCACCATCACCATCTTATCCCACTTTCCCGACACCTCATGGTTCCACTTGATCTTCTACCAAGCATGCTTTCAATGATAAGACTCGTTTTAATGGGTCAAACTTTACCACTTAGTTGAACTTGGTGAGACATATCCTTGACTCTCAAAACCTATGGGATCTTGTGTAGGGGTTGGAACTCCAACCTAATCCCGCACTTGTTCCATACGAGGTTGTCTGCTCATGGAAGGCTAGAAATGCCTCCGTTATTGTTGAGTTGATGCAGTTATTGTCTGAGTTTCATTCTCAGCTTTAGCATTTTGACTTAGCGTCAGAACGATGGGCATACTTGACTGACCGCTATGCGGCTTGGGATAGGACCCGTAGTAGTAAATCTTGACCATGAGCTCCAACTCTTCAAAATCATTGACCGGGATGACTTGGAGGTCAAGTTAATTGAGCATCGGCGACTTCTTGCTGAATTCTCCAGTACGGAGACTCCCAAGTCCTTTGACGATCAAGTCACATTGTTTCTAAACAAACTCCCTGGGAAATACTTCAATTTTATGGAAGGTATAGTTTCAAAGCTTACAAAACTTTGTATGAATTTGAGTGTCAGCTATTGCGTTATGCATGGTTGTTCGATCAATTTCATATGAACTCTTTCTCAGAGGGGACTCTTGTTTCTCATTCTCAGAAAGGGCAACAAGGGAAGGGCAAACAAAATCAAACCTCCACTCAAAATAAAAAACAAAAACAATTCGGGGAATCACACGGAAACTCCAAGTCACAACTCAAACAAGGGTGGCAGAATATGTATTGTCAACATTGTCAAAAGGCAGGTTATTTTGACGACGAGTATCGCTCAAAGGCCAAAGGCACAACACCCAAATCTAAGTCTTAGACCCTCGCTCCTCAGTCGAGCAACCCCCAACAGGAGAGGCAGGGTGATGGCAAGGGGTAGTTTAAAGGTCAAGACTCATACTGCCACTGCTCAGCCATCTCAGTCGACAACATTCTCAACTCCAAAGGGATTGTCTGACTGGTTTGCAGCGGCCCACATTGTCTCCATGGAGACATCAGATGCGAGTCTCGTTTACATCTGTGAGTTGCTTCTCGACGAGGTTACCGCAGAGGCCCACTTGTCACAGCCGAGCACTTCAGCTCATGTTTGGATTGTGGACAGTGGAGCTACACATCACATGAATTCTATAGAGGACATTTTCCGTACCCGAGTCCTTGTAGCCGGGCGAGTCCGCATAGGAAACAACTCCTCGGTCAAGATTCAGACTCAAGGTAGCGTCAATTTTACCACTGACAAGGATCCGGATCTGGCTTCGTTGGACAATGTATACCATGTCCCCTAGCTTGGGGTAACTTGTTATCTGTTCAACAGCTTTGTCAGTTGGGGCAAGCAGTTTTCTTTACAGTGACCACAGTTGAGATCCTTGACTCTTAGTCTGGTTTAGTGATTGCTCGCGGTGAGGCACAACCTAATGGCCTTTATCACATGACACTTTCTGACCGAGCCGACAGCTAAGGGCTCTGTGTTTCATAGCTTCCAGGCATTAGCCACATCTCGGGAGCCTACGAACAATGAGCGTCTTTGACACTTTTACTTAGGGCATGTTGGTTATAACTCTCTTTATGAGTTATCCCGCCATTAGTTGGTTGAGGGCCTTCCCCATGTAAAACTAGCTCACGATGTCTGTAAAGCTTCTCAGCTCGGAAAGCAGCACTGTACCCCATTTCCTTAGCAGTCCACACATCGTGCTAAGGAGCCTCTTAGATTGATTCATGTTGATCTTTGTCGGCCAACATCCATTGCCACCTTGAATGGCGCGTTGTACTTCTTTTTGATAGTGGATCATCATTTTAGATACATCTGGGTGTACTTCCTCAAGCATAAGTCCGATGCTTTTACCTATTTTTCTGCTTGGGTATTGCTGGTTCATAACCAGACTGGTTGTCGTGTTGGTTGCATGAGAAGTTATGGCGGTGGTGAGTTTATCTCCCATGAGTTTTCCGAGTTTCTACTGAAGCATGGCATCTCTCGCTAGCTCACCTCTACTAACTCTTCTCCTCAGAATGGAGTCGTAGAGCGTAGGAACTAGATAGTCATGGAAATGACATGTTCTATGCTGTTCGGAGCAGAGCTTCCTAAGCGCCTTTGGGTTGCGACTGTTAACACTTCGGTGTACATTTTCCACTTCAGAGTCTTCGGGTATTCCACTTCAGAGTCTTCGGGTATCGTGCCTACACACACACACATGCTTAATGATAAGATAGGAAAGCTCACTCCCCGAGCTGATCTCCTTATTTTTGTCGGATATTCCTCTGAAGCGAAAGCCTGTCGTTTATTCGATCCTCGGACAAACAAGGTGATCGTTAGGAGGGACGTCGTTTTTGACGAGAGGAATATCGTGCAATCCTCTGCACAGGATTTCAATTCTATTCTTGCTTCTACATCATCCGAGATCGTGTCTATTGAGCATGGTCTACTTTCCACTTCTGACATTCCTGCAGATTTTTCATCTCCCAGGCCCCCTTCGTGAGACCCGTCACTCGCTTGTACCAGCAGACCATGCAGGATTCTGGGATCCTACCACCGGATTCCACTCCGGAGAGACCTAGAAAATTTGCCCAGTTTGCTCCTCAGGCTTCATTTGTGTCGCTGTTTATAGCCGATTATATAGCGCATTCTGAGTCGGATACATGGCAGGAGGGTCTTTAGCACCCTCAATGGCGGGAGGCCACGGTGAAGGAGCTAGAGAGTAATGACCGAAATGAAACTTGGAATTGGTGGATCGTCCAAGCCACAAGAAAGTCATTGGGACCAAATGGATTTTCAGGACCAAGCTAAAAGTTGATGAGACTTCAGATAAATACAAGGCTCGCCTTGTCGTGCAAGGGTTTCGATAGAAGCATGGCATTGATTATGAAGAGACTTTTACTCCTACTGTGGTTCACATCTTTCCGGTTGCTTCTCGCGCTAGCCACTCACCATGGTTGGCCGATATATCAGATGGATGTCAAGAGTGTCTTCCTGAATGGTTTTTTGGAGGAGGAAGTCTATGTGGAGCAGCCACTGGGCTTTCCTTTAGGGAACTCGAGGGATAAGGTATTCCGCTTGTAGAAAGCTCTTTATGGGTTGAAGCAAGCACTGCGATCTTGGTTCCATAGGATGGATGCGTTCTTACGGACTCATGGATACCATTCTACCTCTTATGACCCGAACTTACATGTTCGATTCACTACAAAGGGGGTTAGTTATGTCCTGCTATACATTGATGACTTATTCATCACAGGTATTCTGCTACCATAGCAGACATCAAGGCAAAGCTTAGTGCTACTTTTGAGATGACAAACCTTGGTTTGTTGTCTTATTTTTTGGGGATGGAGGTAGTTCGTTCTTGGGGATGCATTTTTGTGTCACAACAAAAGTACACACTTCAGCTAGTGGAACAACACACTTCAGATTAGACATGGCTTGTGGCCACACCTCTTGATCCTATTGTCTACTTGTCGAAGGATACCCTAGGACAGCCCTTCGATGCACATACCTATCGCTCTATTGTAGAAAAACTTCTTTGGTTAATTCACACTAGGCCAGTTTTAGCTTACTTAGTTAGCATACTCAGTCATTATTTCACAATACCTAGGATGTCACATTGGATTGCATGTCTTCGTGTGTTGCGTTATTTATGGTGTACTTATTCTTATGGTTTGACATATGGTTTTGGTTTATGTTTGTAGGGGTACACCGATTCTAATTGGGTAGGAGATCTCGACACCCGGCGTTTCCATGGAGGCTACCTCTTTACCTTGGGCACGGGTCCCATTTCTTGGTCAAGCCGTAATTAGGAGACGATGGTGGCTTTCACGACCGAGGCTGAGTACCAGACTCTTTTTGATGGCACCACCGAGGCCATCTACTTGAGGAGTTTACTGGCGGCACTTCATTTTCCATGCGACTCTCCCACCGTTGTCTACTGCGACAATCAAAGTGCCATTGCCCTTGCAGACAATCCTATCATTACACCACGGATGCGGCATGTGGGAGTCCACTTCCATTTTTCTAGAGAGCAAGTTGAGTTAGGCACTATCTGCCTAGAGTTTGTACCCACATCCGACAATTTTGGAGATATTTTGACCAAAGTGGTCAACTGGCCGGTTCTTTAGTACCTGTTGCCCAAGATCGGTTTGAACTTTGAGTACACCCTCCCCTACGTCTTCAGCTTGACGGGGAGAAGATGCTTCCCTCTTGCTTTCCCTTCCTGTTTGAGAGGGAGCAACTTCTACTCTTGGGTTACTAATTTATTATTGGATTGATGCTCAGGAACTTGGTTGCGCCTTGAAGTAGACTGGGTAAATTCTTATAGTGTGAAAAGGGGCTAATTGATAAGAGGTTGAGAAGAACAAGCAATGGTTGTTTCTCATTCTTTCTACATCCGATTATGCGGTGAAGTGGTTTAACTATGTAGGCTGAGATGCATCCAAGTTAAGGTCCTTTGACTGCTAGTGACAGTGATGATACTCACAGTTTTTTAGACATTCATTCATTTCATTCTTTTATATTGACTTATGGACATTTGTAACTTCATTCGCACAGTTAGGATGACATGATTGTAAAAGGGCGCTTGGGCAAGTGAACAATTCCCTTGCGAGGGCACTTTGCAAGTGGCACTGTTGTATTGGATCTTGCGTGAGCATGACATCTTGCATCACCCTTTGCATTACCCCATGTATTAGCATTCTGTTTATATAAACATGTATCTGTGCGCATGTATTCCTTTTCGGTCTTTTGGAGTGGTCGACTGTGGATCCACCATATTCATGGCATTACCATGGCAGTCTCCAAGGCAGTTTTTCCTTAGCTTGCTTGCTTCACATATTTGCTATCTCCACAACTTAGCCTTATTCTTCTTCACCGCACCTAGTAATAGTAGGGATAGTGTGCTTGTTTTATGAAGGTCTTGGGTCTAACCATCCTTTATCATTCTCCCGTTCGGGGCACGGATACTCAATAGGACAAAAATTGATTTGAACCCTATACTTAATGCTAAATCTCTCAAATCTATATTAAAAAGCCCTTTAAAAAAAAACACAAAAGTGTAGTCCATAGCTCATTCCATCCGCCTTTGTAAGGCTTGGTAGGCCACTGGGCAGCCGACGTGCACCCTTTGTCCAATGCCCTGTCCTCTTTGGGGTGATCACTTGGGCTTCCTTGGTAAGATAACCATCGCCTCTGTAGTCTTAGTAGGCCACTGGGCAAGTAGTCGCGCACACCATTTGTCCGATGCTCTGGCTACTTTGGGGTGGGACGCCTTGGGTAAAAAGATAAATATAATGGGCTTGACTGGCTTTGCTTCTCGTGGCACCGTTGTTGGGCCTGAGAGGGAGTGTTGAGCTAAAAATGCAGTGGCTTTACTTAAACAGCCCCAAAACTTGCTTAATTAATGAAGAAACCTACTTTATTTAAAAGAAACGCGATCCTAGAGAGTTTCTATGTCCCATAAGCACAAACCCGCTTGGGAGGGCCCAAACTTTCTATAAATAAGTATGTTGCCCTCCATTCAGCCCTCAATCTCGTTTTTGCAGATTTCATATGCTTATTTTCTAGGTCTCTTCGCGTAGTTTGAAGCTGATTCCAGCTAGGCGACTGCTGTTCCTGCAAAGACCTGCTGTCCTACAGTTTGCCACGTCATCACAGCCCCTGCGTTTGTTGCTGCAGTTGTCGCACTGACAATTTTCTCTTTCCTCCAGCTGCCGCCAGCTTCTGCAGGCTGTCGCCCAAATATCTGTGTTTGACGGATTTTCTCTCTTATGCTGTCGCCCAGCATTTGTAGCTTGCGTTTGGCTGTTTTCTCTCTCATCAGTCTGCGTTTACTGCATATTCTCTCTCCTCACTGTCGTTTGCATCAGATCTAGCTTCTCACTATTGTGTTTGCTGGTGTTCGACATCCAGAGGTTGCCTTGCTGTGATTTGGGATCCGTTTGGAGTACAATACACTCTTGAGCTCATTATCCCTGCCCTGATCCTTGAGATAAAGGAGTTCGAGGTTCAGTATTCATTCACTGCATAGTGTGTTTGCTGCATAAGCATTGTATATTGAGCAGTTATATCATTTCAATTATTTTCTGTGTTCATTGTCTCAGAGTTACCCTAACCCTAATTATGTTCTTTTATCAGTCTGTGCTTTGTCGTACGATTGTTATTTGTGTTTCTGTGTCAAAGTATTTCTTTACAACGGACCAGGAGTGTCAACAAGTTATCATCCATGTGGGAGCATATCAACAAGCTACGGTAGCTTCAGATGCACGTTCAAAACGTAGGGAAGGTGATTACTTCTGAAGGCATGGTGATAACTCTCCTTTCACAGTTACCACCTCGCTTCAGTGCTTTTTAGTCTGCCTTGATTGCTTCAGGGCGGTTTGAAACTCTTTCGTGGGAAGAGTTGGTTCCTATGGTTTTGGATCAAGAGGAGCAATTGAAAGGAACCAATGCTTTGAAATCTGAGGCCTTGGTTGGTCAATCCTCTCGGAAGAAGGGGAAGGACCAAAAGAAGAAGAAAGAGGACAAATCTAAGAAAGATAAAGACAAGGAGTCTACTTGTCACATTTTTGGCAAAACAGGTCATTGGAAGAAGGATTGCCCCGACAAGGAGAAGAAGGAGAAGGAGAAGAAGGAGAAATCTTCAAAGGATTCCGGAGTGGTGGTTGCTCCCTCATCAGCTGCTTTCCTCCATTTGGAGGTAATTGAGGATTTGACCCTGACGGCTTTTGATCCTACGTCGACGGTCCCATACAATTGGGAGTGGATTGTTGACAGTGGTGCCTCCTAGCATATCACTCTTTCTTCAGCAGGTATTTCTCAATTGCGGCCTTTCCATGGTCAGATTCTCATTGATGATAGTTCGCCTATTCCTATTCAAGGATGGGGCAACATTCATCTTATTCTAGATGGACGTGGAGGTGCCCATGCATCTGAGGTACTTTTAGTGCCGGCTTTGGGGTATCATCTTCGCTTGGTGCACAAGATTTGTGCACTCGGCCTTTTGGTCGAATTCGATATGGATTCTTTTCGGATTCTTGATTGAGGATTGAGACAAGTTCTTTCTTCAGGTTATGAGAGGAGAATGGAGTCTACAAGTTGCGGTCTTCTTTTGCCTTGATTTCTCTTCTTCTTACCTCTCAAACTCTGTCCGAGCTAGCTTTGGCATGCTCGATTTGGCCACCTCAATTATGAATACCTTCAGAAGGCTTCTAAGGGCCAGTTTGTTCGAGGTTTGTTGGATATTGTGGTGAGCCAGCAGTCTTGTGTATCCTGCATCCGTGGGAAGCAGACTCGTGATGTTCCCAGCAAGGCTTCAAGGTGGTCTTCAGCACCCTTGGAGCTTGTTTCTACCAATCTTTGTGGACCGATGAGGATGGAGTCCCTTAGAGGGAGCCTGTATTTCATGCTAATTGTGGATGATTACAGTAGGATGACATGGGTATGTTTCTTGAAGTTGAAGTCGGAGACTTTCTCCAACTTTAAGGATTGGTTGCTCTTTGAGGAGAACGGATTGCGGCGGAAGCTGAAGACCTTACAATCGGATAAGGACGGTGAATTTGTTTCTAATGAGTTTGCTTGTTTTTGTGCAGATCGTGGTATTCACCAAGAGTTTGCCAATACAAATAGCTCTCAGGAGAATGGCAGCTTGGAGCAGAAGAATCGCAGTGTGATCGAGATGGTTGGAGCATCGTCAGACACCTCAGTCTCTATGGGTTGAGGCTGTGGCTACTGCCGTTCACATCTTTAATCATTCCCCTACTTCTGGTGTTGTTGATATGACTCCTTGTGAGGCGTACTTTGGGTCAAAACTAGATGTTTCTTATTTCAGGGTCTTTGGGTTTGATGCCTGTGTTCACATCTCAAAGATATAGTGTGACAAATTTGAAGTGGCTTCCAAAAGACAGGTGTTTGTGGGCTATAGCTTTCAGTCTCAAGGCTACTGATTGTATGATCTTGTTAAGCGAGATGTTTACATGAGCCGTGACGTTTGGTGCGTGGAGGTTCCAGCCCCAGAGGGGGGTGAGGACCACCTTGTCCTTGGAGATCCCAGTGATAGCTGGGCCCCAACAATTGTTCCTCTGGAGCTTGTGACTCTTGAGGACTCTTCTTCGGATGAGAAGCTTAGTTCCTCGCCATCGGATTCACCGATTGCTCTTTCGCATTGACAGACCTTTCAGAAACTTTAACAGATGACGAGCGGTCTCCTCGTTGGGCTTGTGACACGCTTCGAGATTTAAGGATGGAGGGGGTCCCTGAGGAATGACAACCACAAGATGGACCGTGGTGGTCACGGAGAAACCGGGCACATTCTACGGAGCTTGTTTGCTCTAGCTACTGTTTGATGTCCCATGTTATGTAGAATAGAGAGCCTACCTTCGTGAAGGAGATTTTACAGTCTAACCATTGGTGGATAGCGATGGAAGCCAAGTTGGAAGCTATTGAGCGGAATTGCTTTTGATACCTTGTGCCTCGTCCCTCTCATAAGAAGGTGATTAGTGTAAAATGGGTCTTCAAGACCAAGTACCATAGTGATGGCTCTTTGGACAAGCAGAAGGCCTGCCTTGTTGCTAAAGGTCTTGCTCAGCATCCACGCATTGATTTCCATGATACTTTTGTCTCCACTGCTTGTATGGTGACAATCTGTGTTGTTCTTGCCTTGGCTGGTCATAGGAGATGGCCCGTCTTTCAATTGGATGTAAAGTCGGCCTTCTTGAATGGTGATTTGAAGGAGGAAATCTATGTAGAGCAGCCTCTTGGCTTTGGTTCCCCAGATGGGCAGGTTTACAGGTTGAATAAGGCCTTGTATGGCCTGAACCAGGCTCTGTGTGCTTGGAACGAGAAGATTGACTCGTTTCTTCAGGCAAAGTTGGGATATTGGCGCTCTAGGGCCAATCCGTAGCTTTATGTGCACACTTTCGAAGGTAGTTGTGTGCTTTTTGTTTTGTATGTTGATTAATTGATTATTATAGGTGACCATGCCTAGAAGGTCGCAGAGATGAAGGTAGCCTTACATCAGAAGTTCGAGATGATAGATTTAGGACTTTTCCATTTCTTTTTGGACCACAAGATTTATCCGACTCAGAGGGGGATTTTCATCTCTCAGCAGAGATATGTACAGGAGTCTTAGTGACTTTTGAGATGGAGGATTGTCGGTCCATTTCTACTCCTATGGATCCTAATTGGAAGCCACTTCACACTCAGATTCTCCTTTGGCGGATGCTACCTGCTACTGTCAGCTGATTGGATCATTGATTTGGCTCCTCAACACCCGGGTTGATCTATGTTTTGCTGTAGCTCGCTTGGCTAGGTTCATGAGTGCACCTCAGCAGGTGCATTGACAGGCTGCTCAGAGGATACTACAGTTTCTAAGGGGATCTCCAACTTAGGGATTTCCTATCCAGCAGGTACAAGTACTTCCGATCTTGTTCTTGCAAGTTGGAGTGATTCGGATTGGGCTGGCGATGTGGACCATAGGTGGTCTACTACAGGCTATTGTTTTACCTTGGGTGTAGATGCTATCTCTTCGACTGAGGTGGAGTATCGAGCCGTGTCTTCTACCACATGTGAGACTTTGTGACTTCGGAGATTGTTGGAGGAGCTTGGTTGCCCCTAGACTCGTCCTACTATTTTGCGGTGTGACAATGAGAGTTGCATTGCCTTGGCACGGAATCCCGTATTCCATGCTCGGACGAAGCACATAGAGATCCAGTACCACTTCACCAGGAAGAAGCTTCTGGATGAGACCATCGATGTGGAATATTGTAAGACCGATCTTGCAGATCTGTTTACGAAGGCGCTTCCCTAGGGTCTACTTCGTCGACATTCTAGATCCCTCCCCCTTATGCCTTGTCCAGGATCTGAGAGGGGGTGTTAGCGAGTCATCTCCCAAACAGATAGGTGCCATGTGGCAGGCAGTCGGCCAGGTGCACGTGGCCTGCAGTTGGACTGCAGCAGTCAGCTGCATTAATTGCAGGCGACTTGCATTCTTTTGGCCATTACTTTCAGCCTATTTATAGGTTTTGTCTCCAGCAGTCTTAGTTAGTTGTGTCCCACAGATTTCAGGCTGCAGACTGTGGAGACTGCCCCTTGGGGCTGACAAAGACCGAGATCTTTGAGGTGGAGACATACGCAAGTATTCTCTCTGCACGCATGTAGAATCTGCATCCTTATACAACATTCTTCACTGCAGATTTTCTGCGTTTCATTGTCTCTTTCTCTCTTTCTTCTCTCTTTGTTCACTCTTTGTCTTGGTCATTCGCTTCCACATTGCTTTACTCTGGCAAGGGCAATAGGGCAAGGGCATATAAAACTCAAATTAAAATCAAAATCAAAATAGGGCTAGTGAATCCAAGGAAACAGTCAATCCACACGAAAACTAGGATGGCAAAAGGTACCTAAAAGGAATACATATTGTCAACATTGTCAAAAGGCTGGCCATTATGATGATGAGTGTCAATCTAAGGCAAGAGTCACACAGCCAAAGTCCAAGTCTCAAATCAGACCCCCACACCCCAGTCGAGTAATCCCCAATAAGGGAAGTAGGGTGGTGGCAACCCTTAGCAGGGGTAGTGGTGAGGCCAGACCCACATTACCATTGGTCCATCATCACAGTCGATGAACTACTCAACTCCAGAGGGTTTGTTTAAGTGGTTTGTAGAGGCCCACATTGTCTTCTTAAAGTCATCAGATGCGAGTCTCGTTCACATTAGTGAGTTGCCTCTTGATGAGATGCCTACAGAGGCCCACTCGTCATAGTCGAGCATGTCTGTACCTATTTGGCTTGTGGATAGTGGAGCTACCCATCACATGACTCCTAAAGCGGGCATTTTTACTTTCTGAGCCCCTGTAGTTGGAAGTGTCCGTGTAGGAAATAACTTCTTGGTTACGATTCAGGCCCAAGGTCATGCCAGTTTTCCACCGACTTGGGTCCAAATCTCGCTTTGTTGGATGATGTCTATCATGTCCCCTGGCTTGGAGTAAACTTGTCTGCTCAGTAGCTTTGCCAGTTAGAGCGAGTAGTTTTCAATATGTCATGCTCTATGTTGTTTGCAATAGAGCTCCTTGAGCGCCTTTGGGTTGAGGCTGCTAACACTTTAGTGCATATCCTCAATTGATGCCTAACAACAGTGGTCTCTATAAAGTCTCCGCATGAGGCATTTTTTGACTCTAGGCTTGTTATTTCTCACTTCAGAGTCTTCGGTAGTTGTGCTTATACGCACACTCCTGATGACAAGATAGGAAATCTTATCTCTCCAGTAGATCTCTTGATTTTTGTGGGCTATTCTTATGAATTTAAAGCCTACTGTTTGTTTGATTCTCGGGACAAACAAGGTGATTGTTAGGAAGCATATTGTCTTTGATGAGAGGGATATCGTGTAGTCCTCAAGACTGAACTCTTCGTCCCCACCTCCGGTCACATCCTTTGAGACCGTGTCTATTGAGTCGGGTCTACTACTCACTCCTGATCTTCCTGTAGATACTTCAACTCTGTGGCCTCCTTTGTGAGACATGTTATCTCGCTGCTACCAGCATATCATGCGGATTCGGGGATCCTTCCACCGAATCTCACTTTGGAGGACCCTAGAAGGTCTGTTTGGCTCGCCCCTCATGCTTCATATAGATTGTTGTTTACAGCTGATTGCATTGCACATTTTGAGCTGGAAAGTTGGTAGGAGACTCTCTAGTACCCTCTATGACGTGAGGCCATGGAAAAGGAACTAGACACTATTGACCAGAATGAGACTTGGACCCCGGTGGATCATCCTCGTCAGAAGAAGGTCATTAGGATGAAGTGGAGCTTTAGGACCAAGCTAAAGGCTGATGGTAATTTAGAAAAATACAAGGCTCTTCTTGTAGTACAAGATTTTAGGCAAAAGCACAGCATTGACTATGAAGAAACCTTCGCACCTACTGCTCAGCTAACATCATTTCGTTTGTTGGTTGCACTCGCTGCTCACTACGGTTGGTTGATCTATCAGATGGACACTAAAAGTGTCTTTATGAATGGTTTTTTGGAGGAGAAAGTGTCACGGAGACGTGAAATTTTGAGATGCTTTAATCTTGCTAGTAACATTTGATTAAGTTACTAATCAAATGTGCAAGGTTGTTTAGCACATGTGATGCACATGGCAATTATTTCATGGAAACGGACCAAGGACCCCAAGGATGCAGTGGGTGTTAAAGGCAAAAGTTGCATAAAGTTATGCAACTTGGTTTTGGTGGTCAGTTGGTGCCAAGTTGGACCCTAGGACAATTGTTTGGCCATTAAGTATCAGTGGTGACACTAGGGACTAGCATTAATTAATTAATTAATGCTAGTCTAAGGGTCAACAGAGGTTGGGAACTGCTCCAAGTTGCAAATGGCATAGCCAATTTCATTACAGATGGGCATGTTTAATTTTGGGCAGGTCAAAAGGGCTGAAATTAATTTTTAGAATTAATTAATTCTGAAAAATTAATTTAATGGCTGAAAATGCATTAGCAAGGTTGCCACTTGGCAAAACTTTCCCATGCAACTAGGGAGAAGGCTGTTGGAGGGTGGTGGAAGCTGAATGGCAGCCATTCAGAGCTTGGTGGAGGGAGAGGAGGTGATTAGATTTGGCTTTGAGAGGCGACGATTGATCGCGCGCCGCGACAGGACAGGGGGACAACAGGTTTTCTCTTCCGCCTCAAGAGAGGCGGCAGTAGGAGAGGAGGGCTCGCCAGCTGAGCTAGTGTTTTACCCCCCTTTTGAATCTGTTGGTGCCATCAGATTTGTCATCAAAGCTATGAATTAGAAGATACATTTCAGCTGATTTTCTCTCTTTCTACAGCATTCTCTTATCTCCTCTAGTCTATGCTCAAGTATTCTCAGCAATTCTCAGCCATGGGTAGCAGAGTACAACCAAATTTGGTGGACAGCAGAGAGTTTACTGCTGTAAACCCTAAATTACTGTAGTAATTAGTGTTTAGCAGCCACCTTGGGACCCGTGCCATCAGTCAAAGGCATTGTACACTGGAATCAGCACCGGAAATTCGTGGGATTGTGAGGATTTCAGATGCCAGCCTATCTATTGTGAATTTGGGGCAGCATTTGACCAGTTGGGGTTCCATTAGAGCAAGTCCTGGGTGAAAATCAAGGGGCAATTTGCCCGAATGCTTTGCTGATTATTGGAACAGCAAGGGGCTTTTGAATCAGCCAAGGAGATCGTGAAATCTTGGCTTGTAATTTATCCATCAACAATTGAAATTAAAGAAATACCGAAAGGGGCGCCAGTTTTGGGGCCAACAGGATGTCCATTGTCCAAGTTTATGAAGGTAAAGTAAGCATTTCAGTTTATGTTCATTTGTTAATTGCTATAATTAAGTGCTTAATCAAGTGAAACCACCCTATCCGAGAAGAAAGGCTGGTTTTAGAAAGTCTATGTGGAGTAGCCTCCTGGCTTTTCTTTTGTTGATAAGATTGACAAGGTATTTCGCTTATAGAAAGCACCGAGGTCTTGATACTACAAGATGGACGAGTTCTTACGGACTCATGGATACCATTCTATCCCCTATAGTCCAAATCTATGTGCGCGCATTAAGCACGAGGATAAGCTATGTCTTGCAATATGTTGATGATATACTACTCATTGGCTTAGATTGTGCTGCTCTAGCAGAAATTAAGGCACAACTTTGCACTACCTTCGAGATGACAGACTTGGGATTGTTATCTTATTTTTTGGCGATGGAGATTGTCAGATCCAAGGGAAGTATTTTTTTGTCACAGAAGTACGCTCTACAACTGGTGGAACAGTGTTGCACTGATTAGATATGGTCAGTAGTCACGTCTCTAGATCACACTGTCCATCTACACAAGGATACCTCAGGTTTACCTTTTGATGTCTATACTTATCGTTCTATTATAGGAAAATTACTTCGGTTGATTCATACTAGGTTAGATCTTGCATTCTCAATCAGTTTGCTTAGTCAGTATTTTAAGGCACCTAGAATGTCTTATTGGATTGCTTGTCTTCGTGAGTTAAGATATTTAAGGTGTACCTATAACTTTGGACTAATGGACATGGTTTATGTTACAGGGGTACATGGATTCAGTCTGGGCGGGAGATCTTAACAGCCGGCTTTCTCATTGAAGCTATCTCTACACTTTGGGCATGACACCCATCTCTTGGGCCAGCCGTAAGTAGGAGATGGTGGTAACTTTCATGGCCGAGGCCGAGTATCAAACTCTCTTCGATGGTACTACAAAGACAATCTATCTGAGGAACTTACTGGCTGTGCTTCAGTTTTCTTGTGAGTCGCCTAAAAACTAGTGCCATTGGCTTTTTGGGCGATTCTATCATCTCTCCTTGGACACATCACATGGCAGTTCATTATTATTTCACTAAAGAGCAAGTTGAGCTAGGTACCATTCGCCTAGAGTTTGTGCCATCAAGCAATAATTTTACAGATCTTTTGATCAAGGTGGTCAACTAACTAGCTCTATAGTATCTACCATGGATCGGCTTGGAAACACCCTCCTATATTTCTTTAGATTGATGGGAAGAGCGTACTTTCCTCTTACTTTTTCTCCTTGTTTGAGAGGGGGCGGTTTCCTTTTCTTGATAGTGACAGTGATAATGTTAACAACTTTTTTCTTTTAGACATTCATTTATTATGTATTGTATATTATGGACATTTGTAACTTCATATGTACTGTCAGAATGACATGATTGTAAAAGGACACTTGGGTAAGTGAACAATTCCCCTACGAGGGCACTGTCCAAGTGGTACCATTGCATCACATTCTGTATAAGCATGAATATTTGCATCCTTCTTTGCATTATTCCATGCATTGACATTCTGTTCATGTAAACATGCATCTGTGTGTATTTATCTCTTTTCGGCCACCCTTGGAGTGGTCGACTCTAGATCTACCATAATCATGGCATTGCATATGACAGTCTCCAAAGACACTATTTTTCCTATGTTTACATATTGGCTTTGCTTGCCTTGCCTTGCTCACTTATCGTGAGATAATCCTCAAATTGGAAGGAATAGATGAATTTCAAAAGACAAGAGGATTCATTAGGGGACTAGATAAAGCCTGTAAAAAGGAAGTAAAAAGAAGTTCACCTAAGACGCTGGAAGAGACAATTAAATTTGCATTAATTAATGAAGATAGTATGCGTCCAGTACTAGTCTCACTGATACGGAGCCCAAGTCTAAGGAATTGGAAACCTCAAAATTTGTGGGCAAATTTAAAAGAAAAATGCCATTTTTAAGGGTAAAAAACAACCTTTTGAAAAGAAACAATATGTAAGGCCAAAGTTAGGTCCAAACGACTTTGATAAGGCCAAAAAAGAAAAGTTGTGTTTCAATTGCCTATCCCCTAACCATGTTGCTTGGAATTGCCCTCAAAGGAAAAAGGGGGAAAACAAAGGAAAGGATAAGGACAAGGGCAAGGGAAAAGAAAAACAAATCCATGTAGTGCAGACCTTAGAATTAAAGGGGCATGAAAGGTATAAATCTTTAGAGGTCTTGCACATGGATGTACAACACAAGTGTTGTATATGTATGTCAGCTTCTATGTGGCAGCCTACCTTTGGGCCACATGATTTAGTTAGAGTGCATGGATTGATAGCTAGAAAGAGAGTTAGAGTCATGATTGATGACTCTGCTACACATAATTTTATAAATTATGCACTTGTCAAAAAATTGAAACTTCCCCAATAAAAGAGTGGGCATCAATATGTTGTTCGTATGACGCAAGATCAAGATAATAAAATATGGGATACAATGGTATCCAATTTGGAAATTGAGATTCAAGGATATAAAGATAAACTTGATTTCCAAATTATGAACATGGAAAGAGTTGATATTGCTCTAGGGAGGGAGTGGCTATGGGGATTGGAACCATCCTTAAAACGTAGTTACCATCATAATACACTAGAATTTGAAAGGGATGGTAAGACTTTTGTCATTCAAGGTGAACATGAAGTATCTGATAATCCTTTGTTGTGTTCCACTGAGGTTCAGAAGCTGATAAAGAAGGAAGCTTGTGAGGTATATATGTTATGGTCTCTTTCTGTACAAAACACTTTTACTTTCTGTAATATAAAGCAGCAATTTTTTTATGTTTGTGAGTTGAATGTAAATAATGAATTAAGCAGTTTGTTAGATGAATTTAAAGATGTGTTTCCTTCTGATTTACCAAGTGGCCTTCCACCAGATAGGGGTGATATAAATCACCCAATTGACACAAATAAGGATACACACCCTATTTCTAAACCACCATATAAGTTAAGTGAAACACAGCACCAAGAAGTTGAAAGACAAATTAAGGATTAGCTTGATAAAGAGTTTATACAACCCAGTAATTCACCTTGGGCTTCACCAATTTTATTAGTAAAGAAAAAAGATGGTTCTATGCGACTTTGTGTTGACTATAGAGCACTTAATAAAATAACGGTGAAGAATAAATTTCCAATGCCCAGAATGGAAGATCTTTTTGATCAATTACAAGGGGCAAAATTCTTCACAAAGATAGATTTAAGATCAGGCTATTACCAAGTAAGAATTAAGGCACAAGATGTTCCCAAGACAGCATTTCGTACTAGATACGGGCATTATGATTTTTTGGTGATGCCTTTTGGCCTCACTAATGCACCGGCTACCTTTATGAAGCTGATGAATAGTGTTTTACGGCCCTATCTAGGACATTTTGTAGTAGTCTTCTTGGATGATATCTTGATCTTTAGTAAATCAAAAGAAGAACATTTGGAACACTTACAATTAGTATTCCAACTGTTAAGAACACATTCCCTTTATGCGAAGAAAACTAAATGTGAATTCTTTGCACAAGAGGTCAAATATTTGGGGCATATTATCTCGAAAGAGGGAATCAACATGGATCCAGAAAAAGTAAGGGCAATTATTGAATGACCATCTCCAAGGAACCTGGGAGAGCTGCAGATCTTCCTAGGTTTATCTGGATTTTATCGTAGATTCATTCGAGATTATGCCAAAATAGCTGTTCCAATGATAGACCAACTTAAAGGGAAAGGAAAAAGTTTTAATTGGGGAACAGACCAAAATGAAAGTTTTCAAAAACTTAAGGTAGCTATTGCTACAGCTCTAGTACTATTAATTGTGGATCCCAATAAACCATTTGTGGTTGAAGCTGATGCCAGTGATAAAGCGATAGGCGCGGTCTTATTACAAGAAGGTCGATCAGTTGCTTTTGAAAGCAATAAATTAGACCGTGCAAAACAGAATTATTCTGTTTATGAGAGGGAGCTATATGCAATAGTACATGCAATGAAGAAATAGAGGCACTATTTGTACGGTGCCAAACTTTTGATTTTATCGGATCATGAAAGCATTAAGTGGCTTAATGATCAACCGGATTTACACGGGCGTAAAGCCAGATGGGCTGAACTCCTCCAAGAGTTCGACTATGAGATAAGATATAGAAAAGGAAAGTATAATATAGTAGCTGATGCACTCAGCAGAATGCCCATCATCAATGAATTGAGTTTTACTCAGTTCACTTCCAACTTGCTTGAATCTTTAAAAGGGAAATGCCAGGTTGATCCGGCATATTCCAACATATGGGAAGCAATAAAAAATGGGGATCCAAATGAAAGTGCTTCTACTGAGGAAGGAATATCTAAGGATATTCAACAAGGAAATGGAGCATTAGGGGTTGCTCAAACCGGATTCAAGTGGAAGACATTACCATTGATAATGGTTATTTACTCTACAAGGGTAGGGTATGTGTCCCGAAAGATACAGAAATAAGGCGCCAGATACTCTTTGAGTGTCATGATACCCCTAGCGTGGGACATCCAGGAGTTAATAAGACTTATAGTCTTATTAAAAGGTAGTTCTATTGGCCTGGAATGAATAAGGACGTCCTTGACTATGTGGTCAAATGTAATAAATGCCAGGTTAATAAAGCTGAAATATTGAAAATGGGAGGACTTCTCCATCCACTAGAGATTCCTTCGGGAAAATGGGAGAGTATCTCCATGGATTTTATTGTTGCTTTACCCAGAACACAGAGAGGGCACGACTCTGTGTGGGTGATTGTGGATAGGTTAACCAAAATGGCTAGGTTCATTCCAACTTCAACTGATGTTAAAACACAAGAATTGGCTAGATTGTTCGTAGAGAACATATACCGATTGTATGGCCTTCCGGCAAATATAATTTCTGATCGGGATAGAAAATTTGATAGTCAATTTTGGCGTGCGGTATTTAGGAAGTTGGATACTAAACTTAGCATGAGTACGGCGGATCATCCGCAAACTGATGGGCAAACTGAAAGGGTTAACCAAATCCTTGAAGATATGCTTAGGGCATATGTAAGTAAAAGGCAAACTAATTGGGAAGAGTATCTATCGATAGCAGAGTTTGCATATAATAGTGCCAAGCACTCTTCCACTGGATATAGTCCATTTATGTTAATGTATGGGTTTCAGCCCAGAGCTCCTTTTGCAGTAGGACTGCATAAGGAAAAGGTTCAGGCAGCTAAGGATTTTTTGGGGGAAATGAATAATATGTTAAAATTTTCTCAAGAAAATATTAAAAAAGCTCAAAATCGAGCTAGAGCATATGCAGATCCTCACCGAAGAGACATCTCCTTTAAAGAAGGAGAATTGGTCTATCTTAAAGTGCCTGAACAAACTAAAACTATGAAAAAGGGACAATGTCCAAAGCTTTCACCGAGGTATTGTGGTCCTTTCATAATACTTAAAAAGGTGGGAGAACTGGTTTACAAGCTCCAACTACTTGCTGGTAGTAAAATATATCCAGTTCTTCATGTAAGTAAATTAAGGAAGAAGCTGGGTGATTTGGATAATCTAATCTTAAATGATAACATTGAGGAGCTATTAAATGACCAATCTAATCCACATGAACCAGAAAGAATATTAAATGTTCGTAATAGACGAACAAGGAATACTATTTATCAAGAATGTTTGGTTAAGTGGAAAGATTGTTCAGTAGAAAGCTCAACATGGGAGCGAGTAAGTACTTTAAAGAAAAGGTTTCCCAATTTACAGTTAGACCTTCCAAGTATCGATTTCGAGGACGAAACCGATTCTTAAGGGGAAGGAAATGTTACATCATAAGGTAAATTAAGGGAAACATGCACGAGGATGACCGTCCGGAGTCTTGGGTGCATTTGAAGCTTTGATCATATTTTTGAAGATGTCCTGCATGAGGCAACCGCTAGTAGAACTTCTTTAGAAATACATCGAAGAAGCAGAATAGGCACGCGCATAATCCGTATCCCATGTAAGCATAGCTTCCTCATGGTTGACCTCATCAAAATCATCAGGGATTGGAAAAGCGTGGAGGATGCGGAATAGCTCCACACACAATGTACCATAACCGCTTCTACACAAACTAGGCTTTCATGACAACACTCCATGTTAGATATTCAAATCCGTGTAACATCTCATTTGTAGAAGTGCATAGAGGAGCCATATGGAGAGGATAAGAAGAAAAGATAGAGAATAGAAGGTATAGACAGAGAAAATAGCCAAACCAACAACAAAGACTTCACAAAATGAGAGTTCACACGCAGTGTAACAAAAATTTGATCATAACAAAAGGGTGACCGCTGTAAATTGATGCAAATCTCAATCAAAAGCTACCAGAAATATGAAAAATGACCTGTAGGAACAATCGCTCAGCCACGCTCAGGGGCAAAAACGCATGTTGGGTGAGTAGTTAATGCAGCAAATTGATGATGACAGGCTGAAAACACTATCGCAGGCTGAAAAGAAGAGAACTTAGAAGAATGCTTAGGAAATGGAATCCATGTACCAAACACGAAACAGTCACGTACAAGGGTAAGTCATTGGCTGTGTGGGCATTGGCACCGGCTCTTTTCTCCAACATGGTGAATGATCATGATAATGATTGAGGAGGAGCCCCAATAGATTGGCATGAAATAGACCTAAATGCTGGTTGTTGGCCGACTGGCATCATAAATGCCAATGACATGAAATGACCACAACAAAAATGCCTAAAATAACTACAATGTGCCTAGCCCTAAATAGCATGCACAGACACAAAAATACCTTGTGAAGATGTTCGCCTCAATGAAATTCAGGTTTCTCGGCTAGGAAACAAGTTGTAAAACAGCTATTAGGGGTCACCCAAGTTGTGGCAGATAGAGGAAGTTGAATTAGTAGTAAAACAATGTGAGAGCAAAGTGACCACAACAGAAAACAACACCTAGGGCTCGAACATAGACGTCTAATACCATGTTAGAAGTGGGTGTAGCGATGGAAGCATAGAAGACTGCTGTAATAGATTGCACAACACGAGAAAAGAGAAAACAAAAGAACACAACGAAAGGAGAACTCAAAGATATTCTTGGAAAATGGAATCTATATACCAAATACGAGACAATCGCATACAATGAGTCACTGGCTGTGTGGGCATTGGCACTGGCTCCCTCTCTCCAACAAAACCTACATTGCAAGTCTGCAAGTGAATGATAAAATGACTGAGGAGGGAGCCTGAATAAATAGGCATAAGATAATGCCAATAATGCATCAGGTCAGCCAGCAATAAAATAATAATGAAATGCTAGTCAGCCATAAAAGAATGGCTGAATCCACAAAAATAAGCACCAGAAAAATGCCTAAATAATGTGTTGTGCCCAGCCCACAAAAACACATGCATAGTCTTACTCATGAGCTGACTAATGTGCTAACAAAATGTAGTCAGGTCAGGTCAGAATCAGGCCGTTTTGGCTCTTTAGAAGGTCGCCCACAGGCAGAAGACAGTTTGCAGCAGTCAAAACAGGTCCAATCAGCAGCAACAGAGGTAAAATGTACACCTGCAACAGCAGAAGAACAATACCAGCACACCTGAAACAGTTGATACCAGTTTGGACCTCGACTTGAAATCTGGTACCATGTTGGAAGTGGATGCAGCAGTGATGGCAATGAAGAAAACTTTTGTAATAGATTGCGTAACACAAGAAATAAGAGAAAAAAGAAACTCTGCAAAGAAAAGAAGAACACTGCACAAAGAACTTAGAAGAAAAGAGACGCTTGGCAAATGGAGTCTATATACCAAGGCATGGGACAATACTGAAACAACAGTGAGTCACCAGTTGTGTGCGCACTAGTACTGGCTCCCCCTCTCCAACCGAACCTGTTGTAGAAGTATGCAAGATGAAGTGACTAGAGGTAGGAGCACCTGGCCTATAAATAGGCCCCCTACATGAACCGATCGACCAGCAAATAAAGGGCAATTATAAAAAGTTGGCCACATTCATTCTTAGAAACTCATTTATAACCCCACTGTAGTAAATCTTTTCAGTAGAAAAATATAGGATTCTAGGAAACTCATTTATAAACCCACTGTAGTAAATCATATGTTTCTGCCATTGAGTTTGTGCTTGTCAGTGAACTGTTGTGCAATAGGGTATTCTTGGTTCCCCATGTGATTTTTGAATTGCATATATAGTCATGCATGTACCAGTTTGGAGTCCTGTAAATAAAACGTGTTAGCTGTGTGTACTGAAAAATACTTTTTACTTGCCTGTGCAATGTGCCTTGAAGACAAGAAGAGCAAGTTTGTTGGGTGATTCTCCTTGGAAATTGTCCAAGACAGAAGGCAGTGAAAGTTTAGGATTGACAGATTGTTTGATAGTTGACAACTGTATGGATGCTGGAGCCTTGGGCCTGAATGCTGTCAGGTACTGATTTAAATTTTGACAGAGCTTCCAAGATTGGATTCTTTACATAATGATGTTTACATTGAGTTTAACTTTGGCAGGTTGGCAGGTGACCTGCCAGGTGATCTTAAAACTGGATCCAGCACGAAACAAATGCTAACAGGCGTTCCTTTACATAAGCTGCTCATTGATCACGATTTCCAGATTCAAGAAAGTTCTGATGTTTCCATAGATGATTATGCAGTTCTCTTACAGCTTTGTGGTAAGATGAAAGTGCTCACAGAGGGCAAGCATGTACATTCCCATATTGTGAAGAGTGGATATGATTCACATCTCTTCCTTGCAAATACTCTTATGGAAATGTATTCCAACTGTGAGAGCCTGAAGGATGCACGACGGGTATTTGACAAAATATGTAGTTGCAATGTGTTTTCATGGACCGCGATAATATCTGCTTATGTAAAACAAGGTGAACCTGAGAATGCAATCTGTTTGTTTGAGCAAATGCAGACAGCAGGCATTGCTCCTGACAAAGTCCTCTTTCTTGTCATCCTTAAAGCTTGTACATGCCTAGATTCGCCAGAAAAGGGATGGGAGATCCATGCTCAAGTCATTGAATCTGGACTTGAGTCCGATTCATATGTGGGAAGCACACTCGTCAACATGTATGTGAAATTTGGAAACCTTGAGGATGCACAGCAGGCATTCAACAGAATTTCTACCCCTAACATTGTGTCTTGGAATGCACTATGTATGGGATTTGCCCAAGAAGGGCTTGCAAGTGACGCTTTCAGACTGTGTGAAAAGATGAGAGAAGAAGGCTTAGATCCGGATGAGATCACATTTGTAAGCATTCTCAAAGCATGCACGAACTTAGAAGATCTAAGTAGAGGCACGCAAGTACATGTTCAAATCATTGAGAGAGGCTTGGAATTTGATCCTTTCATTGAAAGCAGTCTTATTGATATGTATTCAAAGTGTGGCAATATACAACGTGCACGTGAAATGTTCAATAAAGTAGGAAAAATCAATGTGGTCCTTTGGACTACGATGATTGCAGGGTACACTCAGAATGCACTTTGGGAAGATGCTTTGATGCTTTTCTGGAAAATGCAGATGGAAAATGTCCAGCCAAATGAGATCACATTTGCAATTGTGCTTACAGCGTGCACTGGTCTTACATCAGTGGAAATAGGTCGAGAAGTTCATGCAAACATAATAGAGAATGGCTTTGGGACATATTTGTTTGTTGGAAACACCCTGGTAGACATGTATGCAAAATGCGGGTGCGTAGAAGATGCACGTGAGGTGTTCAATATGTTACAGTCCAGAGATGTGGTCACATGGAACTCAATGCTTGCAGGTTATTCTCAGAGAGGGCTTGCCATAGAGGCTTTGAAACTGTTTGACAAGATGCAGGAAGCTGGAGTCAAACCTGTTGAAATAACCTTCGTTAGTGTGCTCAAAGCATGTGCTTGTTTATCAGCCTTGGAAGAGGGCCGGCTTCTACATCTTCAAGTCATTGAAAGTGGTCTTGAAACAGATGTCTTTGTTGCCAGCACTCTTGTTGATATGTACGCAAAATGTAGTCATATGCAGGATTCACGTCACATGTTTGATAGCATGCATGAAAGAGATGTTGTTTCATGGAATGCAATTATTTTAGGCTATGCTCTGCAAGGGCCTACCGAAGAAGCTCTGTTATTGCATAAAACAATGCAACAAGAAGGTTTCCAACCAGATAAACTGACCTTTGTAAATGTTCTAAAGGCATGTGGGAGGCTAGCATCTTTGGAACGGGGTAAAGAAGTATATGCCCAGATAAAAGCCAAGGAGTTTAACTCTGATGCACTTGTTCAAAGAGCCCTGCTTGACATGTTTGTGAAATGTGGTAGTCTAGATCATGCGGAAGAAGTGTTCTCGAGCATGCGTGAATGTGATGTGACTCTATGGAATGCAATGATCACAGTCTGTGCTGAGAAGGGTGTGGGTGGAAAAGCCATTTCTTTGTTTGAAAGAATGAGAAGAGAAGGTGTGGCTCCAAATGAGGAGACTTTTGTGGGTGTGCTGAATGGATGTAGCCGTGCAGGCTTAGTAGAAGAGGCATCCCACTTTTTTCACTCTATGACAAAGGTTTTCGGCATCAGGCCAAAGGCAAAACATTATGCCTGCATGATTGATCTTCTTGGTCGTACTGGCCATATAGCTGAGGCAATTAGCTTGATCCAATCAATGCCATTTGGGTTCGCCAAGAATTATTGGTTGGCAATGCTCCACGCTTGCAGAAGTTTCAAGTATGGTGACTCTGCAAAGCACAATGTGGAGCAGGCTTTGGAGCTCCACCTCCAGGATGCATCTGTTCCTGTACTTCATCACATGTCTTTGCACCCTGCACTGCCAAGGGCCTAAAGTAACAAGGATTCCTGGAGTAATTCTGCAACAGACAACAAAGTCGAGAGTCGTGCGACAGAAAACATATGATTCCTCCAAATGGATGGGTTATGCAAAGCGACAACAAAGTCGAGAGTCGTGTGACAGAAAACACATGATTCCTCCAAATGGATGGGTTATGCAAAGCTGCAGCTATGTTCAGGAACAGTTGAGAGCTGTGACCTATACACACACTGTTTCGTGAACAATGAAGATGCAGTTTACCCATTGACAGAGACCCAGATCGGTACATTATGTTGTCATACACCAGTCAGCCACTCAAGGCTTGCCTAAAGCGATGATCTCTGACAGACACAGGTAACATCTTGTGTACAAATTCAAGTTCATCAGACATACTTGATTACCACTGACAGCCCTTAGAAGTTTGATAAAAGGGATTGTTGAGTTTCCAGGACTGGCTGGGCACTCAAACCCTTCAAACCTTGAGTTGTACAGGGATAAGGGGCCAATAAGGGGGCACCCAACCAAGTTGAAGGCATCTCTTCCACCAATAGTGTGGTGCCTTCCAAACGTTAGCCAACAAAGTGGGGCTGTCAGTAGAACAAACTCAATCTTCCCGTTACCTTTATCTAACCAATCACATCCCAAAGTTGGGGGGAAGCAGAGGCATATAGCACTTATAAAAATAACTAGTACCTTGTATATCAAATCTTATATTAGTTATTGAAGTATATTCATGTCTATCATTGCCAAATAAAATGGCAAATTATGGTGCAGTTTTAAATTCTAAATTTTTTCTTTGAGGTATCCCTCTGCTAATAGATGAGAAAGCACTCCCTATGTTGGTTAACGTGCTCATTGTACGACCTTTAATCTCAAGATTTATCAAACATATTATCTAGTCATTTTTTGGATGTTGAGAGGAAGCTTGGAGTTGCAAGTAGGTTGCCTTCGTCAATCACCACTCCAAGAGTTGTGGACATACTAGACCTAAGTTTTTGTATTTTGAAAGCCCATTGTCTTGGGTTTCTCCCCTTTCCTCCAATGGACATCCTTATCTATCCTCTTTGTGATAATCTTTTAACTAATTGTACATTTTGTATATCTATGTCCATAGGTGTGGGTTTGCCATGTTGTTTGTGTAGAATTGAAATCAAGTTTATTTTCATTTAAGATATCATTTTCTATACACGTGATTTGTTCATGTAGTGTTTTAGGAACTTGACCTTATACTCAATGCGTAATATCGTATTGTAAGTGAGGCCAAAGAAAGTGTAATTTCATAGATTTAGAAATTATAGGGCCAATTCTAAGTAATAATAGATTATATTTGATAGCAAATTGAGCTATTGGTTTAGTTGTAAGTTGTTTGTAATTATTTAATTATGGTAGAGTGGTCTTTGTTACCTTTTGTTGTGTAAATTTCTTAACTAAATATATTTTCATGTTAGACCAATTTTATTATGTAATTTTAGATCATTGTGTGAACCATGTGCTAGTAATTCTTTTCATTATCATATGAAATTTATGAGATTTTCAATCATTCACTCATCCATGGTGGGCAACTACGTTTTCAAAATGATCTAGCCATGTCAAGATCTCCTCCATTGGGAGACATGAAAAAGCTTCTGTACCTACTCCATGATCCAAGGGTTGATTTGTTTTCATCAAAGGTTGATTTGATTGATTAGCTAATAAAGACAATAGAGCTTGGTTAATGTTGGTCGCTTGAATCATGAATGTATTTAAGGACTACATTATTTGTTCAATAACCAATAAGTATACATTTTCATCTATACTCTACTCACATTTAATCTTTAGCAATCTTTTATTGATTGAATTGTATGCTAGCATTAGTGCAAGGATGCGAGGCTACAATTAAAGGTGAGAGAAAAAGATAAGAGACAAATTTTATTGTTTGCTATGGTTAGAGCATCATAATTTGTAGGCTTTAGGAACATTTTGAAATTGTCCTTCTTTCACCAAAGGAAGTAATATTTGTTAAAAAATAAATATTTTTTAAATGTGAATGAAGTTTAAACTTAAATTAAAAATTTGATATCTAAGGTTCAAAACTTTAATGTAACTTTTAGCTTAGGTTTTTTTCTTAATATTTTAAATTAGGCAGATGAATGTTATGCCTTGATTGTGACACATTGATGTCAATTGATCAACATGGTGAGGAGCAAGGGTAGTAGGTCAACAATAGTCAAAACATTCACTCGGTCACACTTGGTGAAGTTGCATCAGTATCTTTGTAAGGGTTGATGTTGAGATGATCGCACATGGTGATAGTACTAAGGCTTGAATTTTAAGGTTGCAATAACCTTTAAAGGAGGTTTATCCTTCATATGAAGGGTAGAAATAAATCTACCTTTTGAAATAAGGATATATTTGGGATAACAAGAGTAGTGTGCCCTTCCAATCTCTTCACAAACGCATTGACGTTTTAGCATATCTTGTCAAATAGACATTTGAGGCTTCATATAAATTCTAACATTGTATGGTGCTATTGGCAATCTCCTTTGATAAGATGACTATCTCCTCTACTTCAATGCTAGCATTTGTAGACTAAAAGCCTAGTTGCACAAGAGTAGTGGCAAAAATGCTAACAAACACAAATTGCTTCTATTGTGGTTGTTCTAGTGTTGGCATAAAATTGTTTGAATTGAGAATTGAAAAAAAAAAAAGAAACCAATTTGATTATTCAACTTACATAGCCAAAAAATTGACTACACAAGGTGTTGCTTTCCGACCATTAAAATACATTGGATGCAATTCACCTTGCTAACATGGAGCGAGCATCCCATTTTGAGGGGGTGTTAGTAGGGTAGGGTTAAGATAACCTCACTCCCCTAGTGAGACATGGTGCAACCTAGGGTTAGTGGGGTCAGAAGGTGTTTTCCCTCTCTCCCGCAAACCCCCCTCCCCAAAACCATCACCACCACCACACACACACACCCCAAAACCCTCATTATGGCATGGCCTTAAGATTGTCAATTGCGTTTACTATGCATGAATAGTAATGGTGATGAGCAGTTTTGCCTTGAAAGTTGAAACCTATTTGCACAAATGAGAGGAATGAAAATACTCTAAAAAGAGACAGAGGCTCAAGAGATGAGACATGAGTAGTGTCTTTCTTTCATTCAATCCCTGCACTTAAATCATGCAAGTTCACACCCCAACTCTACTTTTTCATTCTTGACTTGGAGGTCATTTAGTTGTTGCCATGTGAGCAACCACCCTTTGGGTAGGCCACAACAAAAGCCATTTAGATTAGAGACTTTTAACTCAAATCTTTGGATGCATTTTTAAATCAAATTACATGTATTACAATGTTTACACCTAAAAATTTTGTAAAATTTAAAGTTTTAAATCTTCTTCTTTGATTTTTTTTTTGAGATTTTGCATTTCATTGTACATTAAACCTCAAATTTTCTTGAACATTGGGTATTTTGCCATAGTGAAATGCTAAAGTTTAGCTCTTACTATTGGAAGCTACCACCCTTTGGCCAAATGAATTTGTTCCTTTAGAGGCTTGTTATGTGACTGAACATTTTCTATATGAGAGAACAATAAATTGATCATCAATGAGGGTAGGTTCCCTTCTCTTAGTGCATAGAGATTACATTGTGCACTTATAGCCTTGTAAAAATATTGTATAGTAATTATGCGGTACAAATAGTGACAAGAAAAAACTTTTAGGACTAGAGTTTGATTGTTATCATATGATTCTGCACCTAGTCTCCTCCTGATGCTTCACACTGGGGCTTGTGTTACATGCCAAACTTTGAAGCACCACTATTACTATTGGTTTACACATTTTATGTCTTGATGCATGTCTTAAGTTAGTGTTTTCTAATTTTAGATTTACAAAAACAAAACACTGTTATTGTTGCGTACATAAGCAAAGGATGAGGTGGAGTAGGAAGCGTGAGAAGGAAGCAATATGTTTTTGCACTACCACATTGTTGATGCCACCCAATCATGGTTGTTATTTCCTCTCTCTCTATATATATATATATATATATATATATATATATATATATATATATATATATATATATATATATATATATATATATATATATATATATATATATATATATAGAGAGAGAGAGAGAGAGAGAGAGAGAGAGAGGTAGGTTATGTGAAGTGCAACAATAGGCCAATGCAAAGTGACAATGTTAGTAATAGTTAGGGTACTTTGAGTCCTAAGACACAATTCATGTGGGAAAATAGTTTTGGTTCATGGAACATTAGGTATATTCAAGTGACTATATCTTGCTAAACACTTGATCTTGCACTCTTGCAACTACATACACATGCTTGACAACATATGTATCACATAGCAAAATATTTTGGCTTTGAACTAGCTCCAACATTCGAACCTTAACCATGGATCTCTTAGACCTTCTGAGGAGGGATTTGACTATAAATATTCTTAGATGTGAGTGGGGTCTTTAACATAGTGCTCTCTCCCTCTCTCTCAGTGTCTGATTAACTGTTTTTATGGCCCCAGGGGCACTCCTCTCTACTTTAACACAATTCTAATGAAGTGGGAAAAGGGGGGAATCGGAACAAAAAAGAGCAAGGGGATTGTCTCTTCTTCCATAGAGGACCATGAGCCTGGCCTGAATGTAAAAGAGAAGCTAAGCCTTCTTGTTAAGGCATCTTAGAATTCAGACACTTATTTACAATCATGGACTAATAGCAATGCAAGATTGACTCTAGTAATCACATGAAGGAGCATGCACTAGATATAGAAAATATGATGCTGTCGCTATTTGCATAAAAAGCCACGTGGAGGGTAGTTGGTACTATTGCATGTTCTAGCACCCCAAAAAAACACACCATACCCCATGATGTCGAGTATTGAATCCAAAATGCAAAACAAGATGAACCAAACAGGATACATGTGATGATGAGCAAAAACCGGGGAAGAAGTTTAGATGTCCAAGATGAACATGAAAATCATCAAAATATCATTATGATACAAAGGAAGAGCTTGTAGCTAAGGACCAAGAAAATAAATGCTTGCAAGCCCTTCATATTTTCACATTGAAGCTTTCAAAAAGCTTTAGAATAGGTCCTATAATGAAGAATAGGTCAATGCAAGGCTGATGTAACCTCCATATCAATGTCTAGGTAGATGGCTACCTCATGCAAGCTTTGTGTCTCCACCAGTGTTGCTTGCAAATATGGCAACTGTATCTCATCATAGACCTACCTTGGATGAATGGGTCCACTAGAGAGAGAGAGAGAGAGAGAGAGAGAGAGAGAGAGAGAGAGAGAGAGAGAGAGAGAGAGAGAGAGAGAGAGAGAGAGAGAGAGAGAGAGAGAGAGAGAGAGAGAGAGAGAGAGAGAGAGAGAGAGAGATAGAAAGAGAGAGAGAGGGAGAGAAACAAAGAGAGGGAGAAGAGAGAGTGAGATAAAGGGAGGGAGGGAGAGCGAAATAAAGAGATGAGAGAGCGGGGAGAAAGAAACAAAGGGAGGGAGAAGGAGAGAGAGAGAGAGAGAAACAAAGAAAGAGAGGAGAAGAGAGAGAGAAGGAGAGAAGGGGAGAGAAACCAAGAGAAAGGGATGGGGGATAGAGAAATAAAGAGGTAGAGAGGGGGGAAGAGAGAAAAATCGAGAGATGGAGAAAGGGAGAGAAAGAAATAGAAACAAAGAGAGAGGGGGGAGAGGAATAGAAAAATAGAGGGTAGATAGAAAAATAAAGAAATAAAGAGAGGGAAGAAAAATATAAAGATAAATAGAAAATAAAAAAATAAAAAAAGAAAATAAAGAGAGAGAAACAAATAAAGAGAGGGGAAGAGAGAGATAAAGAGGGAAATAAAGAGAAGGGATAGAAATAAAGATGCAAAGAAAGAGGGGGGAAGAAAAAGATAAAGATAGGGGGAAGAGAAACAAAGAAAGAGGGGGAGAGAGAAAAATAGAGAGAGGGAGAGAAATAAAAAAGAGGGGGAAAGGAGAGAGAAAAATAGAGAGAGGGTATAGAAACAAAGAGGGAGAGAAAGAAATAGAAACAAAGAGATGGGGGGGAGGGAGAGAAATAGAAATAGAGGGGAAAGAGAAAAATTAAAAAATAGGGAGAGAAAGAAAAAAATAAAGATAAAAAAATGGATAAATATAAATAGAGAAATAGAGGGAGGGAAACAAAGAAAGAGGGGGAAAGAGAGAGATAAAGAGGGAAAGAGAAAACTAATGATGTGAAGAAAGAGGGGAGAAGAGAGAGATAAAGAGAGGGAGAGAGAGAATAATAGAGAGAGGGGGAAAAATAAATATATGAAGAGAGAGAGAGAGAGAAAAAATAAAGAGAGGGTATAGAAATAAAGAGGGAGATAAAGAAATAGAAATAAAAAGATAGGGGGGAGAGAATTAAAGATGCAAAGGGGAAGAGTGAAGAGGAGAGAAATAGAAATATAGAAGGGAGAGAGATAAATAAAAAATAGAGAAAGGGAGGGAAAAAACAAAAATAAAGATAAGTAAACAAATAAAGCAAAAATAGAAACAAAACAAAACAAAAATAAAAAATAGAGGGAGAGAAACAAAGAAAGAGAGGGAAAGAGAGAGGTAAAGAGAGGGAGGGGGAGAGAAAAATAAAGATGCAAAGAAATAGGAGGAAATAGAAAGAGAAAGAGATGGAGGGGGAGGAGAAATAAAGATGTGAAGGGAGACAGAGGGGGGAGAGAGAAAAATAGAGAGTGATAGAGAAAAATAGGGAGAGTAAGGGAGAGAGAGAGAGAAAAAAATAGAGAGGGTGTAAAAACAAAGAGGGAGAGAGGAATAGAAACAGAGAGAGAGGGGGTAGAGAAAGGAGAGAAACAAACGAGAGGAGAAGAGAGAGAAAATGAGAGGGGGGAGAAACAAAGAGGAAATGATGGGGGTAGAGAAACAAAAAAGAGGTACAGAGAGAGGGTGGAGAGAAATAGAGGAGTGTATTGTCCACCATGACATAGAGAAAATGGATAACAATGCAGGCCACAATGTTTGAGATTCGAGAGACATATCTTAATCAGTGTGTCCACATTTGTGCACTCAATGTAAGCTTACAATTTGATGAAAACATCACTTGCACCTACGACACTTTGACGAGTTTGAATAAAAAATCATCTATCAAGTGGACTTGGACTTTGAGTTAACAATGAGCAAAGTGTGTCTCATTCATGCTGCTTTGCAAACTCTAGTTGAAATAAACATCAGTAATATTAAGCGTGCCTTAAAAATGTCCACACAAAGGTACTGGCCCATGTCAAGCAATGCACCTATTATGGTTCGTAGAAGAGTTTGTGGTTATACAGTGGAAGGAGCACCCGAGTTGATAAAGTCGTTAGAGGGTACTCTATTAACTATACCCTCAACACTAGAAGACATTGGAAACTGTTTGGACCTTCCTCAAATGTTGGAGCTTGAGATGGAGGCTATGATCGATGCATTATTACTTATGGATACAAGGTTTTCCAATCCATTAAGAGAGAAGGCCTCCATACTATTATACGATAGGTACCAGATATCTCACTTAAGGACACTCTTTGTGCTCCTTACTATACATGCAAAGTATGGATGGAGCAATGCAAGTGTGATTAAGTTGTTTATATACATATTATACTCCTTTGTTTTGATGTATAAATAAGAATAATATTTTATTTATTTGAAGGTATTTGAATTTTTTTCAAGCTACTAAAATATCACATTCTACCATTTGAAAACAAAATGCTCGAGTCTCGTGTGATGATATACGACAAGGGTTTAAACGCTTGGTATGGATTATAATAGCATTCAAGCATGTATCAATGATTGTGTACTCCTTTGCGGAGAATATGATTCCACGGAAACATGTTCGAAATGTGGTGATCACAGGTTGCCAAGTCTTGTAGGAACAAACCATCCCTGAGAAGATTCTCAGACACTTTCTACTTATACTGTACAACCGTCACATGTTTTGCATATTAGGCATGACGAGTTTGAAAATGTGGCATGCACAAAATGGGTTCATAGATGGAATCCAATAAATACTAATAAACTTGCAAGCATGGAGTCACATCGACTCCACCTTTCCAAGCTTTTCATGAGAGCCTTCAACTCAGTCTTGCTATGGATGGTGTGAATCCATTTGGACTCTGCTTGACTTCTTACAATGTGTGGCTAGTAGTCCTTGTGAACTATAACAGTACACCATGGCTTTTTACGAAGAAGGAACACTTGATCCTTAGCTTGCTTATTCCTAGGCACTACAAAGTCAAGAATATGGACGTCTATCTTCATCCATTAGTTAATGAACTCAATATTTTGTGGGAGAAGGAGAGTACCATGAAAGACATTAGCAAGCATATTAGAAGGTAGTCCACTAATATACGAGCCATTCTTATGTGGACCATGCATGACTTTTCATGATTTAGCGAGTGCATAGGTAAATGAGCTTCTGTTCTCATTGTTGGCATCTCACATGGCTCGTTTATGTTTATGTTGGCTAGATATATATAGTGTGACAAGCTTGGTCACATCTTGTTATCATACTGTGGATCAAGGTTGTGGACTCGCAAAGGTCACAGACCATGAATAAGATGGGGTCTATTAGGGGCACATTATATTCTTGCCCGAGGGCCATAATTTGAGAGTAGGCTTCCTTTGATGGCCTCCCACATGAATGAATGCCCAAAGCTAGTATGAGTGAAAGATAGTTCATGAGGAGTCGCTTCCAAGCAAAATGCAACGGTTTTCAGTTTTATACAAGTTGACATATTGGACCCATTTACAAATCAACCATTTTTTGTGGATCCCATGCACATGTTCAAGAATTTTGGCAGCTTGCTATGGGACCATATCACAGGAGAGACTCTAGGGGTATGAATGGATTTGAAGGTGGTAGGGAAGATGAAGGTGCTTTGGCAACAAACGTGCTCTAATAGTTGTGTGCAACTACCTCATGCTCATTGGGTCCTATCCAATAAAGAGGAGAATACAATGAAGTAAATTATCAAATCTATCCGTACACTGATGGGTATGATGCATTCTCTCAAGTCCGCATTTTCCAAACATGACGAACTATAATAGGACTAAAATCCAATGATTGGTATAAGATATATTAGGTTTGTATCGATCTTTAGTTTTTAATATATTGAATTTCCATTGTAGGGTGTCGATCTATAGTTTTTAATGCAGTGAATTTTTGGTAGTCCATACTACCAATTGCGATTGCAAGGTGTTTCACTCTAGAGATACGTTCGGTGATTTATAAGTTATAAATTTAGTGCAGTGGATCTCATAGAAGGAGATCAAGACATCATCCACAGAATCTACAAGGCAAGGAGCAGTGGAGATAGTCTATTTTTTGAGAAGTACTACTCATGAGTATGATCATGATATAGACTCACCTTTTAGTACATCTCATGGGTAAAGTGAAGATTGCAAGATTGGTCCATACCAGATGGATTTTCTTCTTGGAGCACTTCATGAAAACCTTGAAAGGTTTTGTGCAAAAATGGGATTACCCAAAGAGTAGTATGGTTGAAGGTTGGCTATTGTCATAGTCGTTGGTATATATTTTGGAGTGGCTATCGATGGTGGATTCAAATAACAAGATGTTGTGGATGTTGAGGGACAAGGATCGACTAATAGATGTGGTGGCTGAAAATGAAATAGAGATGAGGATGGATGGTGCCATGGAGGATAAAGTGAGTTGTTTTTGTATGTTACACCATGCATCCATGGAGAAGTGCTCGGTAGGTACAAGCAGTCTAGAAGAGGATGCGAGGTAGTACAATTAGAATATTGACATAGTACATGCCAACAGCTAGTTCAGTATCCCAAGGGCATGGAGGATTTGTCATGGTTCATGCCTGTGAAATGGTTGCATGATGCCTTGACCATAGCTTCATGCTAAGGGGTGGAAATCTCTAGGGAGAAGTGGGAGTTCTCTAGGGGATGTAGTTCAAAGGCAACTACATGGTGTCTTTGTTGTTATATCTAGCAATTACACACAATAGCTAGCCTAGGTGTTTTAATATACAATACAAAATCTATAGCATGACATGGTTACTTGGGCGATATTTTCGAGTTGAGTGCATTGATAAAATGCACTCCACAACTGTCTGTGGGGTCATGGTGAAGTTTGAGCAAGAAAGTTGACAACAAGCCATAAATCTGAATATTATAGTAGATGAGATAGAGTATTCTAGCAACTTGCAAAGTGTTCTTTTAGTATATTATCATAGCTTCTCCATGATCTTATTCAATGTAAAATAGTTTAAAGTGGTATTGGAATGAGCAGGAGAAACTATTTTATGAGGACCCTTTAGATTCTTGGAGGTAGACTCTAAGAAAAGATGAAATGATTTGCATGATGCGTTTGTCTTGCCGGATCACTATGAACATGTGCATGAATTTCTTTGTTAATTTTTCCACAATATGAAATAACCACAAATGCTTTTTTGTTCTTTATGGCAAGCTCTCTTTTGATATATATTGAACATGTAATCTTTTATCAAAACCCACTGCAACCTCGTTAGAGGTATGTTGTGCTATCAACACCTTGGAGCATTGGAATATATGATAAAAGCAATGTTCCTAGCATACACAAGGAGAGTATGCAGGTAGAGGAGTTGCTATTGTAGGGGGAGGAGGAGAGCTTGCAATGTGTGGATGAGACAATCACAGGCAATCTAGGTGAAGAGTCTGGAGTATAAGAATACTTAAAGAATAAAGTAGACTCTTCTTTCTGTGGGGACATATGCATAGATCTTCAATGCATGTCAAGTTATGCCAAGAGCTTGTCATAGAGCTGTAAGGACCGATTGTGTTTGTGCTTGCTTCTCAATTTTGTTGACTATTCACTTTTATCAATATTTTATCACATATTTTTAAACTAACATCCTTCTTTACAAATATATATTATCGTGCTTCACATTCATCTTTATATTGATTATTCTTACATATTTAATTTGGTTGTGTAGGTCAGTATAGATAATCCAAAGAGTAGGATAAGTCGAGGGATGATAGATGAGGAATTGTAGGAGATCTTTATATGTATGTATTGAGATTAGATGGTGGGCTTTAGAGATATGGCATACTAGAGTTATCTTGATCATTGTTTGGGAATTCATAGCACATTCTACCTAGGCTTCGATGCATCGATCTTCAGTAGATGGAGCCAACACTCTAGGATAGCTCCCCACAAAGAGAGGCTCAGGGATGTCTCGCTCGACTGATGAAGGTGATGGTTGTGGTGGATGCCTCGGAGAGGCACACACTTCTCCTCCTCATTCTAGGGGTGGCTCTGAGGGGTTGTGCGGAGATATATGCTATGACCTTGCGGTGACTGGTTGCTACTCCTCGCTCCTAAATTGATTTTAGAGAGGATGGCTTAGGTGCTTGTTGTGGAGATACCAATGCAATGTCCCCATCTCGTTAGTCAAGTAGACACTTATTGGCTCCATGATTTGTTATACTTATAGGGATGTCTACTCCCTTGACTCTAGGTTTCACTTAGTGGTTTGGCAGGTGGCACCCCTTGTTGAGATATCGAGCTCCACTCATGATATGCCAAGGTGACTATTGTGCATTTATGTCACCGACTTGTTAACTGTAGATGCGGTTGGTACACCGCCCATGAATAATAGCTAGATGATAGCTATCCTTATCTACTCTAGTTCGTGGCTCAGTTAGTATGTCACCTTAGTTAGTTGAGTTTGGTTTGAGACCCATATATAGGGTTCTTCTATTTCTATGTACTTAAGTTCTTTTTGGCTTACACAACTAAGAAGAGGAAAACTATTTTTCAGCCTCCACCTGTGTGTGTATTCCCCCATTGTGCAAGCAAGAAAGCTACAAGTGAGACTCCTTCCTTCTCTCCCACAATCTTGACATGGTATCAGAGCCTGGTTCATGGTAAGGAGCTCAAGAAAGCAAACCAAGTTTGTGGTGTTCTGGTAAGAGGACCAGTGTTGCTTTCATTTTTCGAGTTTGCGAGCAAGTCTCTGCAGGTAACACAGCCGGAAAGTGCAAGAGTGCATTGTCTCAGATTGAGACGCCCTTTGTGGTGTAGCAAGAGGGCAGGATATGCTGCAGGTAAGGGCTTTAGCCCTTAGTTGCCTAGTTTTTTTGATTCCAGGCCATTTCGGGTCCTGTTTTGGAGGCGGAAGTTTTCCACACGCACTCAGAAAAAGGCCCTGTTTTATGCTGTGCGACCACTGTTCTACAGGTCGGTGAAAAGTTACTGTAGAAATTGCATCGTATGCCTGTGCGCAGAGACATTGGGAGTTACATGATTCATCTTTGTTGCTGTTGATGCAAAATCGTCACTAGGAAGTGACTGTGTGGTCAAATACCACTTTCGTTAGTTTTGCAGATTTGCCCTTGTGAGGCTGAAGCTGTGTTTTTTGCAGTGACATAATTTTCTGCAGTGTTCTGTAATGGCATCTGATTCTCTTTCACAGATTTTCACTGAAAAGCTTGATAATAAAAACTTCCAAGCATGGAAGTTTAGAATGACAAATTTCCTTATGGGAAAAGGATATTGGAAATTCGTTGCAGGAAATGAAGAAGAACCAGTTCTTCCTGATGTTCCCAATCAACAGCAAATGCAGGCATTTAAAGGATGGCATGAGAGAGCCAGAAAAGTTATGTACTGGCTATCTATTAGTATTTTAGACTCTATGATTGTGCATATTCAGGATGCAAGTACGCCAAAGGAGGCATGGGATACTTTGTAAAAAATGTATAGCACAAATACGCAAGCCAGGAAAATGCAGCTCAAGCAAGAGTTGCACAATGTGCAAAGAGAAAGTATGAGCATTAATGACTACCACATGAAGGTAAAGAAGATTGCAGATGCACTTGCTTCCATTGGGTCGCATGTGGAAGATGATAATTTAGTTTCTGTGACCTTGAATGGTCTAGGAAAGGATTATGCACAGTTCGGAACATCCATTTTCGTCTGTGAAAGATTTCCTGATTTTGAGGAGTTGATTGCTCTTCTAATTTCTCCTTGGAGCAGATAAATGATGGTGCATCTTCTTCAGGAGGAACTTCAAAAGAAACTGTCTTCTACCCAAATGCTGGAAGAGGTAGAGGCAGAGGTAGAGGAGGCCGATCTGGAGGCCGTGGTAGAAATCAGAATATGCGAAAACCAGTCCTATGGAGGAGGATGTGGTAACTCTAAAGGCAGGGGGAGCCAAAGAGGTCGTGGTGGATGGCAAAGAGGCCAAAATGCAAACAGCAATGTTGAATGCTATTACTGTGGTAAAATGGGTCACATGGCTAAATACTGTTATAAAAAGCAGAATGACATCATGAATGGGAAACTGCAACAAGGAAATTATGCATCTTCTAGTAGACAAGGTAATGACAGAAATGAGCATTTGTTTATGGTGCAGCACATGACCAATTCTGTGACAAGTGCAGAAGAAAGTAACGATGTGTGGTATGTTGACTCAGCTGTATCAAACCACATGATAGGTCATGTAGAATGGATGCAGGATACAAGGAAAATGGAAAAACCAGGATTTGTGGAGACTGGTGATGATACTGCACATCCTATTGTGCAGATTGGAAAAATTCCTTTGTCTATGCAAGATGGGAAAAAGAAATACTTTTCGGATGTATTTCATGTCCCGAATATCACCAAGAACCTGGTTTCTGTTGGTCAAATGGTTGAGCAGGGCTTGCAGGTCAGATTTAATTCTCATGGATGCTTTGTTGAGGATATGAAAAATAAAGGTCGCTTGATAGCAAAAGGAAATAAGAAGGGCAAAATGTTTACGTTGGATGAAGACATGCATGAATTGAGTGCAGCAATGTTTGCATATGGGACCGGTGTAGTTGTAGATATTGATATCTAGCATAAACGCATTGGTCATGTTAATGTACAGCGACTTAAATCAATGCAAGCCCAAAATATTGTTGCAGGATTGCCTAAATTCAAGGTTGCAGAAATGCATAAGGTATGTGAAGCCTGTCAGTTTGGAAAACAGGCAAGGAAACCATTTCCTAGACATGTTCAAGAGAGCAAGAAGACATTGGAATTAATCCACTCTGATGTGTGGACTACTAAAGCTGCATCTCTTGGAGGCTGTCATTATTTTGTCACTTTTATTGATGACTATAGCAAAAAATTTTGGGTGTATTTTATGAAAAAGAAAAGTGAAGTTTTTAAGCATTTCAAAACTCTTAAAGCCATGGTTGAAAAAGAAACATGCTTGCAAATAAAATGCCTAAAGTCAGATGGAGGGGGAGAGTACCTCTCAAATGAGTTTGCAAGGTTCCTGCAGGAGCATGGCATAAAGCAGCAATATTCATGCAATCATACCCCACAACAAAATGGAATTGCAGAAAGGAAAAACAGGCATATTGGAGAGATATCTCGTGCCATGCTCAACGAAAAAGACTTGCCAGATTTTTACTGGGCTGAAGCAGTTGCTACAGCAGTCTACATAATGAACAGGACTCCCACTGCAGCAATACATGGGATGACACTAGAGGAGAGGTATACTGGTAGGAAACCAGATATTTCTCATTTGAAGATTTTTGGTTGCATTGCCTATGCTCATGTGCTAGATAAGTTGAGATCCAAGTTGGATCCAAAAGCTGATAAGTGCATCTTTATTGGTTACTCTCTGCAGTAGAAAGGGTATAGATGCTATAACCCTTCTACTCGTAAGTTTACAGTGAGCAGAGATGTTGTTTTTGATGAGATGAGTAGCTGGTATAAACCAGTAAATGTGATTGATGATGTAGATGCACAAAATGGTAATGCTGCACAGAATTTACAACAGCAGTCACAAAATATTAGTGGACCTGGAGTGCCCTCTAGTAGTGGTTCACATTCTTTGCCATGGACAGGTAGATTGTTAGGAGAATCTCCTCAAAACAATACAGATAGTGGTATACATGTTTCACGAAAAGGAAAAGAGAAGGTAAATCAGCCCATGTTTGATGTGAATATAGGTCACTCTTATGTGGATGGTGAATCCAGTGGCTCAGAACAGAGCATTGATTATGAGTTGGGTATTCCTTCTATTGTTACACCTGGAGTAAGGAAGACCAAGGATGTTTTGAGAGCACCTGGGAGTGAATCTACTTTGCGCAGGTCTACCAGAGCTAGATGTCCTGTGGATAGGTTGAAATATGATGGATTTACAGCCATTCACTATGCCTATATGGTCAAAGTGATACAAGAACCAGAACCCACTTCTTTTGAGCAAGGCATGGGAAAAGAAAAATGGGAGAAAGTCATGGATGAAGAAATGGATGCCTTGGAAGCAAATGCTACATGGGAATTGGTACCTTTGTCTAAAGATAAGAATGCAATTGGTTGTAAGTGGGTTTATAAGGTGAAGCATAATGCAGATGGTTCTATGAACAAATACAAGGCAAGATTAGTAGTCAAGGGGTATGCACAAACATATGGCATTGATTATGAAGAAACATTCAGTCCGGTTGCAAGGATGGCAATCGTAAGAGCAGTCATTGCTATGGCTGTATCAAAGGAATAGTCTTTACATCAGATGGATGTAAAGAATGCCTTCTTGCATGGTGATTTGCAAGAAGGCATTCTTTACATCCATCTGATGTAAAGAGTTATTCCTTTGATACAGCCACTGCTCTAAATACCATGTACAACTTGGGACTAGATAATCAATGCCATATGTTGTAGGATACCCCTTGACTACTAATCTTGCCTTGTACTTGTTTAATAATTTTCCAAGGCAGATTTCTCACATTATGTGAGAAAAACAGAGAAATGTATTATGCTACTTGTCATTTATGTTGATGATTCGATTATGATAGGTGATAGTGATGAATATATCCTTCATGTGAAAATGCTATTGAAGCAGAAGTTTGAGATGAAGGATTTGGGAGAGCTGCGTTATTTCTTGGGCATTGCAGTGATTAGATCACCAAGTGGGATACGGCTCTTGCAAAGGCAGTATGGAGTGGACATGCTATCCAAATATGGGATGATAGGCTGTAAGCCTATTTCAGTTCCTTTGGAGCAGAATGCGAAGCTGAGCGCAGATGCAGGTGAGCTTCTCGAAGACCCTACTATGTACAGACGCATAGTAGGAAGTTTAATTTATATGACTATTACCAGACCAGATTTGAGCTAGCTGTTGGATTGGTAAGTCAGTTTATGCAGGCTCCAAGGAAACTGCATTTGGATGCGGCTAGACGCATACTCAGGTATGTGAAGTCCACATTGCAGTATGGACTATTTTATGAGAGTGGGGTTCAGATACAATTGCATGGATACACTGATGCTGATTGGGCTGGTTGTATTTCTGATAGACGATCTACTAGTGGATATGTGTTCTCTTTTGGGAGTGCTGCAGTCGAGCAGCAAGAAACAGCCTACAGTTGCCTTGTTGAGCACAGAGGCTGAGTACAGGGGTGCAGCAATGGCTGCATGTGAGGTAGCTTAGTTGCATAAGCTACTTTATGATATGCATCAGCCTATAGATGGGCCAGTTGTCATTTATTGTGACAACATGAGCAGTATACACTTGGCAAATAACCCAGTCTATCATGCTAGAACAAAGCACATTGAGGTGTATTATCACTATGTGCGGGAGAGGGTTTTACTAGGTCTTATTGATCTAGTTTATGTCAGCACAGAGGATCAGGTAGCTGACATATTCACAAAGGCATTGGGCGCAGAGAAGCTGCGCAAGTTCAGAGACCTGCTTGGTGTGCAGGAATTGGGATTGGGCTCAAGGGGGAGTGTTGAGATATCAAGCTCCACTCGTGATATGCCAGGGTGACCGTTGTGCATTTATATCACCGACTTGTTAATTGTAGATGCGGTTGGTACACCACCCATGAATAATAGCTAGATGATAGATATCCTTATCTACTCTAGTTCGTGGCTCAGTTAGTATGCCACCTTAGTTAGTTAAGTTTGGTTTGAGACCCATATATAGGGTTCTTCTATTTCTATGTACTTGATTTCTTTTTGGCTTACACAACTAAGAAGAGGAAAACTATTTTTCAGCCTCCACCTGTGTGTGTATTCCCCCATTGTGCAAGCAAGAAAGCTACAAGTGAGAATCCTTCCTTCTCTCCCACAATCTTGACACCCCTATGGGTGCTATTTTAAGAGATACAACCCCTACTACATGTACACTAGATAGATGAGGGTCCCCTAGTTATACCCAGGAGCATGATGATAGATGGGACTGGGGACATTTAGATACATCCCACTAGTATATGGATACTTAGTGGATGTCAAAATTGGTGCCATGATCACATGAATGTTGAAAGAAAGAGGGTGATGGCACACATGAGGGAGTTGCACCAACATATATTTAGGCTGCCCGACATTCTAGACCACTGAAAAAACATATAGAAGGGAGCCAAGGAGTATGTGGTCACATTCTTGCACGAGGAGTTCGCAGTACCTACAACAGTCGATCAGTTCTCCATTGGATAGATAATGGATTGTATGTATGCATATATGTCACATAGACGGTCCGATGCATGAAAGGCAATCAAGAGTGGTGCTCCAAAGCCTTAGTGGTTGGTTACAGAGGATTGTCAAAGAGTCATGGAGAAGACGATAGAGTCTTTAGGATGATGGTGGCAATAATTGGAGATGGCTAGGGCATGATTGGAGGAAGGGGGTTGTGTATCATCTTAGGAGTGGCAGATATAAAGCTTATTTAGAAGATTTTACAAGTTTTATTTTGGTTATGTTTACTTTCTTATTTGGCATAATATTTATACTAATAACCTTATTTCTAACAATGCTACTTTATTTTTGTTGTAGCACTTGATTGCAAACCACAATCCCACAGGGTTGGAGACTTGGCATATAGAGAAGTATGGTCTCACTTCTCTTATCAATAGATTGTATATGCACAATGGTCTGATAAGTTATGTCTCTTTAGTTTTTAGTTTTTAGTTTTTGTATGATGCATTACATTATATAGATTAATGTTTGGTTTTTTTATATTGTTGAGTCCATTCGATGCTACATTGTATCGTGACAAGCTCTTAGACGATGAGGAGTTGTAGCAATCACTTGGATTCATGGAGCACGTATCCCTTTCTTTTTTGGCCCTATACTCCTTGCACGCTCTCTCTATGTAGGCTTCCTTTGATATATTTCTCATCTTTTGTATGGACTCCTATTTTGTGATATTTATTGATACATTTGCTTGTTTTGGATTCTGTTTCCTATCAATCCATGTAATTTAATGAGATGTCATTTTTCAATATTGTACTTATTTGAAAATTGAATCAACATGATGGGACCTAAAACGGGCCGGCATTGGCTCATGCACTAGTCGGACCTCTATCATGCACTCAACAACCCCACGGCCTCGCGGCCAAGAGCGTGGATGACACATACATCATCTTCCTAAACATTTTGTGTTTGTATCATGTCTTGTAGTCCAACTCTAACCCGATTAACACTCCTCAAAGGGAGTCCCTAGCACATTTCCAAATAGCACGAAGTACAAACATAGGAGGTCCTCCCACGGCTGACTGCTGTTACCTCACTGCGACTCTCCTACACCTTGGGGATTGGCCCCTCGATGCATCGCTAAACATATATAACATACGAACACAAACTTCTCTCTTTTATATTTCTCATATTTTCAGGAGATATACCATGCTTCCTCACTTTACTTTCCCCTTAGACCTAACGCCTAGCCTACAGCTTGGACAACCTTACTCACTCAACGTTGGTCATGTTCCTCTAGAAAGCAATTGCCATGCATCCAGGAGATATTGTATGATACTTTTTAAATTTCATGCTTCATGCAAATTGTGAATGTCCATGTGCTCAAACAATTAAAAAAATTAGCATTGGTGCTTAGTGCGAAAGCATTCTTTCAATGAATTTAACTATTGCTCGTATATGGCGTTGCATGAACCTAGCACCGAGAAACCCTCGTGCTACTAGATTCTTAATTTTTAATTATCAACCAACCTAAATGGTATGCATAAAAACCAGGAATCTTTTCATCATTTAATTCAACATTTAAACACCTTTTATACACTCTACCCCCTCACCCGTTTAGATTGTGCATTATTGATCGGTTTAGGGTTCATTTCCATATTTTTATTGTATGAAAAGCAATAAAAACTCACTAAAACATAGAGGTAGGGCTGAAATAAGGCTAAACCTCATACTTCAGACCCCCCGTATATCCACAAACATGGTTCTTATTTTTCCTTAATTTTTGGCACTCAAAATCTATTTTTCCCCTATTTTTAGTGATTTTTTTCTATTTTTCATTTATTTTTTACAATATTAAATGACTGAAAATACAAAGTGAGTTGTGGGCTGTGGCCCTTAGGTTCATTTGCAACAAAATCACAAATTTAGTTGGTGTATCTTATTACATTTTCCATTTATATATCAAAAGCACCCAATTTTCCCATATTTCGCGTGTTTTACGATTTTACACCAGTAATTTCAGTCTCACAAAACTTATGATTTTCCGATTTTCTGATTTCAAATAGTTGGAAGACATTGCAAACAACATTATAATGCATAATCATCCCATGGGAACAAGTATTCACGAAGCAAATTGCATAAAACATCAATTTCCTTTGTAAAAATGAGATTACCGTTCTTTGCGGGTTGCGGGTTTTATTTGCCATATCCGGGACTGATTTCTAGCGGCCATTAATGCTCATGACAGTCCACAATCAGAAATCTTCATTCCTCTTGAACCACGGAGCAATCCGGTCTTCATTGGACAAGCATCCGTCATCCATTCTTCTTCTTCTTCTTCTTCACCACATGAATCTGCCCTTAGAGGAGAGAGAGGAATGAGAGAGAAAGGCTGAAATCAGAGATTTCCATTGAGGCCACCATTTGACGGGCGAAGACAGGCGATAAGACCAGCCAAGAGAGGGAAGATCAGCCCCATGATCGATTGTATGGGTTGCTTTCAACTTGCATACTCCATCTCCATCATGAGAGGGCGCAAAAAACGGCCGCCATGTTGTTCCACGTTTTTTCTTCATCCGTGATTCTCTCTCCACGTTTTTTGCTTCATAAGGTGTATAAAATTTTAGAGGGGGGGTCCAAACTCAAAAGGTATGCTCAATTTTGGCCTCCTAAGTGTCCACCTTTTTATATCCTGACCATTTTGTGGCCATTTCCCTGTTCGGACTCCGAATTGAGCTCTGAAAAATCATGGGCATCCAACTCGACATCCTGCATTGGCTGGTAACTCTTGTCGACTTGCACGACAGTCTGAAAAATTATGAAAAATCAACAAGTGTCGCTCGGACACCTTTAAAGCACTTTGGAGCTTAAAATCGTCCTAGGTCGAGCCGCCGCCTTCGACGTTGAATATTTTTTCCTTGATATTCGTAAATTTTAGCTATTTTTAAGCACTTCTCGGCACCAAAATTCTGCTCTCATAACAAACACTTTCCTTCTAACATCTCACGATGCATGTGTTTCAACAACAGTTATATGCTCGACTTATAGATGAATAACAGACCTGCCATCCAAAATTTTTAAAAATGCATTGCTAGTTTAGCGACACAAATAGTGGCACATACTGTAAAGAAATTTGTGACACCTACATATTGCAATGATTTCATAGAGATGTGTAGACCGATGTTTTTAGCTATGATGGGGGTAATTTTTTGGATGAATAAATCCGTTTCTTTAAACGTTGGTATATGACTCATATCTTGTAGTGTATATTGTTGTAGTTCAAATATATAAAAATATAGGGTGAGACAAAATCACTATGCATTCTTCATTGAAAAGATCAAAATGAATTAAAGGGCATTGTTAGTTTCAATGATAGCTTAACAATGGGATATTGGGATGGATACTCTTATTGATTCAAGAGTTCAACTGAATCACCTCTCACTTAGTTGGCTCATACTCTTGCTTTGAATCACTGTGCTTCTCCTCACACTCCCTATGCAAGTAAGAAACCAAGAGATTGCTGTTGTAGTAGACTTATCTACTTATCTTCTTGCATTGTAGTTCTAATCTTGAAGGCTTATAGTTGGCGATCTCACAATTCATGTGGTGCGCTCCTCAAACCGCTCAATTACTATGGGAAGAAGATAGAGAAGAAGGAGGAGAAGGAGGAGAAGAAGAATAAGAGCTTCTTCTCAACCAGTCCCTTACTCCTTCTCACAATCTCTCCCTCATACAAGCTCACACCCTCATTCACTTTCTCTCTCTCTCAAACAATGGTGCACAATATGTTTAGATAGAAAGGTAGAAGAGTGGAACCTCAAAGCTTGGACACATAAGAATGAGCTCTCTATTTAACTTAACACTTTTCATACAATATGGTTAGGGTTAGGGCTTTCTCAAATTTTGCATATAACCTAGATGAATTGGACCTAGTTTAAGTAAAAGAGAATAGAGATTCTCCATAACCCTAATATCATTGTGGGTCTCAAAAATATGGTCCAAGAAGAAATACAATTTACATGGGAGAGAGTTGATCTCTCACTAAATATTTACAATAATGAATTATGTCTTAATCCATAAATAAGTGTACAATGGGCAAACTTGCTATCAACCATGTCCTCTTGCAATGCAATACACTATGAACAGAGTAGCAAGGTTTGGACATGAAGTTGAGCCTTTACAATATTGTTGATTTCAACATTGCCATTGAAGAAGAGTGGGTTCATGATGAACTTTTTCTTTGATAATTTTATTAGCAACCACCTTAAGTAATTTCATGTAGTGATGAAGGCTAGGTTTGGGTAGTCCCTAATTTTCTTAATGAAGCTAGCAAATGATTCATTCAAATTCCTAAGGTAAAGTATGTATATCTTTTCTGAGTCTTTGATATGCACATTGGGGATCTTGGAAAATTTATATACTATGCTCCTTAGGTGTGTAGTCATGGTGCTGCCTACTTAGATAGGGATCAAAGTATGCTAAATCACATAATGTGTAAGAGAGTAGCAAAATGAAAACCAAGCTCATTCATCTATCTCTAGAATAGTGGAATGCAAACTTAGGTTGCATTCTCCATGCCTCTTGGAGCTTCTTGCTGAGATAAGATGTTCTATCACCTTGGAGCTTACATGCTTCATTAAATGTAGTGCATCTTGCTATCATAGCCACTTTTTGTGGGTCTAAAAATTTTGTATGGGTAAGATCTACCTAAAACTTGCCTCTTGATAAGTGTTAAAATCAAGCACTACAATAATGTTGTATTTGTGTCATCCTTGGTACCACCAGAGTGCCTTTTTTCTTGTACCTCAAGTGTCATGAGGTCTATTGGAACATCTCTCACCCTTTTGTGTCTAGGCATGGAGGACTTTTCTATAATGATAGACAAGATTGAGGTGTGTCTACTACAATATTGGAGGCATTGGTTTCTTGTGCTTGAAAGTGAGGGTAGCTAATGGTTTGGGGAATGAAAGTGTGTGACTAGGTGAGAGACAGTCAGTTTCATATGGTTTGAGCTCTTGAATGAGTAAGAGTTCTACACATGTCCCACTATTGAAGAGTATGCTTGCGGCTCAAAAATTTTTATTAGGACCATGGAATCAACCAACTGAGGTAGTTGCTCCTCCACTATGAATAGAAATAGGAAGCATGCAAAAGTGCACTTGCGTTGTGAGGGATCAGCAAGAAATTAGCCTTTGCTTGCATGCCACTTTTTTTGAAACATGCGTAGCTAGGATAGGAAAGAAATTTTCCACTAAACGTTTTTTTTAAAACATTGATTGAAGTAATGGTTTTTCTTAAAAAAGTTTGATTGATCCTGTTGAGTTTGATTAGAATCATGAATTTGTGGGAGTAGAAATTAAATTAATCATTGGTAGAGTAGAGTAGAGAGAGAATTTTTTTCTCTATTCATGATGTTGCTTTGAATTGCATGGTTCAAAGAGGAGATGAAGTAGCTCTATGAGCAAGGGAGTGAGATTTTTCTTTTTGAATAGTACATTGTGGATAGCACTCCAGTATTACCTCACTCAAGTGTTCTTAGGACTCAACAAGAAGAGAAGAGATGAGAGGAACTAGTTGCACTCATGTGAGATTTGAAGAGAGAGAGAGAGAGAGAGAGAGAGAGAGAGAGAGAGAGAGAGAGAGAGAGAGAGAGAGAGAGAGAGAGAGAGAGAGAGAGAGAGAGAGAGAGAGAGAGAGAGAGAGAGAGAGAGAGAGAGAGAGATCTTGTAGAGTAGCATTAATGGATCTCAACTTGTACTAAGTGGAAAAAGCACATTGGAGTAATTCACATGATAAGGAAATAACCACCATGCTAGAGTGTAACAATCATGTCATGTTGCCAGGAGGCATTTATTTAGCACATGAGAGCCATATGGCCAAGAGAAAGATATTATTCATCCCATGAGAGGAAAATGCATGTGAGAGGTATACTTATTGGCCCGTGAGAGGTGCATTTATTCAGGCATGACAAGTAACCCACACACTCAAACAAGTTCAAAAAAGTCATATTCTTGTAACCCAATGTCCTATCATGGACTCCTAGAAACCTAGTATATTCTAGAAACTTCTAGAAGATTCTAGTTTCTTCGTATTCCTGACATGCCCCACTTTTTCTATAAGGTATTCCCCTTGTGAAACTTGATTCATGCAAGTAGATGTATACCCTTGTCACACTAGGGCTAGATTTCATTTGAAAAATTTTGCAATTTCTTTCTCTTCTTGACCATCTTCAATACCCAAAACATTGTTGTGTCACTTGAGATAAATAGATTTCTTCATCATTTCTCGAGGCTTAAGTACTAGATGTGAGACAAGTTGCCAAAAATATTGACATCACTTCCCAAAAAATCCTATGGAAATTTCATATATTCCTATCCTAATTACTTTATTTGTGCTAGGAGCTCACTGTACAATATTTACAAGAGCCTTTCTCTAGGTTCACAAAAAAGGTGCAATACGTCTATCCCCACCAGGTTGGCAAAATAGGTGCAATATGTTTATCCCTCCCCACTAGTTGCTAGAGCATAATTATGGTCAACAACATCCAACAAATCAACAAGATTGTAATCCTCTTGCAAGTCTCAGCATATATCAATTCTGCTTTGGTTTTTGTTCTTGTCTTGCACTAATGCCATCAATTGGGAAAAATATTTCTTAAGTCTATAACCATTTACTCACCCTTTGTGCAATGACCCATCAAGGTCTTTTAGCTGCTGTGAAGTACCATTTGCAAAATTCTTATGTACTTGGAATGGTCCTTGCCACTTCAACTAGAATTTAGTTTAGAAAGTGTTATATGAGGCACTATTATACCTTAACACAAGATCACCTTTTTTAATTTTTGTTTTGTCTAACTTTCTCATTGGAAACTTTCTAATTCTAAGTCCAAATGAAAAAGTTAAAGCTATTTAAGGTTGTAGGACGTTTCGTATTTGGGCTTTAAGACTAAGATTGGTAGGGTAGTTGTAGTGGTAAAGTGATTATATTGTTAAGGTCAATCATGAGTGGTAGGGTGTGGTAGATAATCAAGATGGTATAATGAAATGATAGGGTTAGTAGAGTGGTAGGATGGGTCGAAGGATGATTGCCCATGAGAGGTGTATTTATTAGCTAAGGGATATTATTAGTTGGGTGCCGTTCGGAGTATCCATTGTCTATCTATTTTAGTGACAATCTATGTTTCATTATTAATATTTTAGTGTTGTACAAAATGATTTGTCTATAATGATTCTCATGTTGCCTTATTTGTTGTTAGACTTGAATTGATGTGTAAAGATAGTAAGGATGTATTCATCATGGTGTTGAGGTGAGAATAATCAATTCTGGATTATTCACATTCATTTATAGATGTCACATATTTATTTGTTTACAAATGCATCCTGATTAATGTGTTGGAATATCAGAGTTGTAGCATGGAAGAGTGTACACAAAAGGGAGAAGAGAGCTGAAGTACAAGAAAAAGATCTTGCTTATTAAGTTGCTCAAGGTACAACTAGTAAACTCTCTCATCTATTTAGAGTGACCTTTGGTTATGTTTATACAGCCTCTGAGTGAGCTAGCATCATTAGGGTTTCCCCTACCCTCTAGTCTATTCACACCTCACCTTCCCTCATGCACCCTTGCTTACATAGGGTTCTCATGCACTATACTTCTAGCACCCCCCTTAATGCCAAGGTGGGATTGGATCACATAGCATGGAAATGCTCCCCCCCTTAATCAATCACTAGGAAGCCTTTATAAAGTAGGCTATAATGATGTTTATAGAAAGATGATACAAAGGATAATAAAAGAAGCAGCCATCAAGTGGCTTGGAGACATAGCTGGCCTCCTATTCTTTTTGTGCTTCAAGGGAGTTAGGATATTTATTGCACTTCATCTTATTAGGATATTTTTCTAGAAATTTCCTATAATTTATCCTTTTTTATTGCAAAAGGAACATCTAGTGGAAACGATATGAACTAAGAGTTGATCATGGGTTGTTAAGTACATGATGAACTAGTGCTACCTTTCTTTTGATTTCTTTTCTCCTCATCTATTAGGACCCAAAATGGGCCCGACACTAGCTCTAAGGCTCTAGCCGGGGGGCCTTTATGCTTGACCAAAACACCACACAGCCTTGCGGCCAAGAGCAGGCTACACACACTGATCTAAATTAAACACACATTTGTATTGTTTATGGTCAAATGGATCCATTTCCAACTCATAGGGAGGACCCAAACAAATCCTTTCACATATACAAGGCTCCCCTCGAGTGACTGTCATTTGTAGCCCACTTCTGCTCTCCTACACCTCGAAGATTGGCCTCGAGATGCACCCTTCAAAAGTATAACACATATGATACATAGTCCTCTCTTTTAATCAATCATTCAAAGAGATAAAGTGTAATCCCCATCAAATAAGTCCCCCAAAGGGAACTGATCACGAACCCTACAGCTCGAGCCTTCTTACCCTCAACATACGTCAACATTTATAAAAGTAGGTGCTATGCATCCATGATATATATTTCCAATATCATGTAATGAATGCAATGCAAGAGTGGATGATCTGTTGTACTCAACCATTTTATTTATTTAAAACAACATTGTGATAGTGCACACACAGTTCTCTTCATGGTTTCATACTAACGCATTTGCTTTGTTGCATAGACAAAAACACCGAGTATACTCGTGCTACTCAACCCTTTAACTTTTAAACCAAACGTGCCCTATATGTAAATTGCATCATGAAAAAGAGATTTTAGCCTATGTTCAACACCCTTCCCCTACCGTTTAATGTAATGCTTGTGATGGTAGGTGTAGAGAATGTTTCCATATCATTTTCTTGTTCGAAAAGTAATAGATCACACCCTATAACATGGAAATGGGGATAAGCTGAGGCTAAACCTCATGACTTAGACCCACCATACATCCACAAACACATCCATAATTTTCTATAACTTTTTGGCACATAAGAATTATTTTTCTCCTATTTTTCTTGATTTATTTACTAATAAAGTAAAGTAATTTTTAACCAACTATTAGCCTCTCTTGCAAGTTTCAAATTAGTTAAGCCTTGACCTACAAGATAGTTATCTCATTGTATGCCTAAAGAAAATAAGGTTTAATCTTATTTAGATTAACTTTGTTTTTAAACTCCACTCCTTGCAAATCTACTAGTAATGCTGTGGACTTATTTTTTCTGATTCTAACTATTTTGTGGGGACCATCCCACTTGGGCTCTAGTTTCCTAGGAAACAACTCCCTATGTGCATCATCATAATATAAAATTAATTGCCCTTTCTTGAAGGTATACTTCTTTGCTTTTAAATCATGAAGCTGCTTCATTCAATGCTTAGCTACCTCCTGATGTAAGAAACTTTGCAATTTGAGCTCATCAAGGTGTGCTAAAGTCACAAAACGCTCAAAGAGTGCATCCTCATTCCCTAAAAAATGGTAAATTGTAAATCTTATAGTCAGTAACTCGATCTCTAGGGGTAGTACACATTCCTTGCCATAAACTAACTTGAATAGGGTGTGGCTGGTGGCTCTCTTAAAGGTTGTGTTATATGCTAACACCGCCATGTATAACTTCTTATTGCAATCTCATTTCTTCTTTGATACTATTTTTAATAGAATACCCACAAGTTATTTATTGGTACTTTCAACCTACCCATTCGCTATTGTGTTTAACCTGCCATGATTCAACTTATTTAGAAAATGGGTTTTGCGGTCCCGACACTAACTCCTTTGTTGGACCTAATCGGCAAATAATCTGCTCAAGCAGGAAGCTAGAAGTCTCCTTTGCATCATGCTTCCTCGTTGCTCGTGCTTCTAACCACTTTGTGAAATAATTACTTGTCACTATGATACACCTCTTCTATGTAGAGGATGATAGGGTAATAGGATCCACAAACTCAATGCCCCACTTTTCGAAGGGTAGTATAGCCATAACATGAGTCAACACACAAGCACTTCCTATTCTCCCTACTATCATGTCTTTGACATACATCACATCTCTTGACATATTCAAATGCATCCTGGAAAATGGATGGCCACCAATATTTGGCTCTTAAAGCTTTTTGTGCAGTTAACCGTCCAATAAAGTGTCTTCCATAAGTGGATTCATGACACTCTTCCAAGATAAATGGAACCTCATCAAGCATAATACATCGGTGATAAACATCATAAATCCCCTATCAATATAATGTTCTTGTAATCAATGAAAATTTCAAAGTTTGATATTTAATTTTCATTTTCTCAACTTTTGACAAAGTTGCTCCAGTCTCTCCTGTAGATAGATAGTGCATTATGATAGCATACCAAGATGGAATGTAAGCTGTATCAATTTTGAATAGACCCTCAAGGTCATTACCTTCAGCCAAAATTTCCTTTGGCTCCCCGAAATCCACAAGACATTTGACGATGCCTTGCAACTTCGGTGGCTTACTCTTTATTTCATAATCAAACTCCTACAAAGTGATTAACCACTTTTCGAGGTGGTCAGGTGGATGCAACTTATTTATCAATAGCCTCAATCCCTCCACCTTTGTATAAAATACCACCTTTTCATAGAGAATGTAATGCCTGAATTTCTTTGTCACAAATACTATCCCAAGGCACAACTTCTCTGTTCGAAGTGATAACTTCATCTAGAAAAGAAGGCTTCCATATTTTTCACTTATAGGAATTGATAACTTCATCTAGAAAGCATACCACTACAAGCATAAACAATTAATTGATATAAATTGTAGCTGGATTAATTAAGATTCTAAGTCATAGCTGGATTGTCATTGCATCATTTGATATACATTTGGAAGGATTGTTTGTGTTTGCTAGAAACTAGATCTCTGATTGAAATTATTGTTAAATAGAATAAAAGGAAGGATCGCGCTAGGCTACCCCCAAGCTAGCGATGAGACCCTACTCCAAGGGGGTTACGGTTATCGCTACAAGAGGCTTGGGCTGGCTCCATAGGCAAATGGCATGTCAGTAGGGATAGTCTTGGGCAGTAGGAAATGTGGGTGCCAGACGGGGACTTTGGTTGTAAATCCTGCATTGTTCCTAGAATCTGAGGAGCCCCTTTATGACCCAGGATAGAATCCTGGAACCCTAAATACTAGTTATAAGGATGGAATCTTGGTGGGTAGGATACACTCGTGGAATTCTGTGTATCTTCCACTGGGTTGGAAATATATTGAATTTGTGGTGCCATGTGATTTGGACCAGTTACTTTTGTAGGGCAGAAGGGATACTTCTGTTGGATAGAAGGGATACATAATTTCTCTTGTATGGGTGGGAGACAAAGATTAACTTGAAGATAAGTTATAAAACTTGTTTGAACTTGTTTGTCAATAGATTGCTTGCTCTGTTTTTGTGTCTATGCTAAAGTTATGTGAATGAACCATGTTCCCTAAAAGGCTTGATTAATGAAGATGACTTTAAGTGTCACACATAAATGTGATAAGGCCTAATTAGATAACTAAAGAACACCCATTGAGGGAAGTGGGTGGATGGAACCCCCGATGGGTCCATCCTACAGCAGGGTGGTCCAAGAGAACTAGGAGGCTTCTCACAAGGTTTACCATCTTTGACCTTAGAAATTGTTAGGATAGAACCCCAATTCATGTAGTTTTAGGGGACCGGAATGGGACTATGACCTATGGGAAGAGAGGTCGAGTAGCACATCCCTCTCGTTTCCCATTCTCTTTGAACCAAGTGTGGCATGGGTTTGCTTTGGCTTGGGTATCTCTGCATAAAGTAGGATGTACAGGATCCAACACTAGAATGCTGTTAGGAGACCTTGGCCACTAGGAGCCCAAATTTCAGGTTGATCCTAGTGGGTTCACCTGCAAATGTTCCGTTGTGAGGCAGATTCGAGAAACCCTAGGTGAAAAAACCTGAAACATTCCATGGGAGTGCTGGGCAACGATGCCTAGTTTCATTTCTTGATAGACCGCTAAAAGCATGCTTGGACAACTGATGGGAAGGCACCTTACACAATGTCCTCCCTACCACTGCATTGATAAATCTTTGATAGTATCCCACTGATGATAGAAATCTATGTACTTATTTAGGGATACGTGGTAGACTCATGGCATCAATAATCTTTAGCTTTTAAAGATCCGTTGCAATACCAGTCAAGCTAACCACATGACCAAATAGCAATCAATAGGCACTCCAAATGCACTTTCTTGGATTAAGAGCAATGCATAATTGCGTGCAACACTCAAAACATTTTCTTAAAATAATTAGCTGTCTCTCCCTTGTGGTGGTTGCCCCCATATTATCAATAAATATTTTCAACTCCTTTGGGAAAATATCACCAAAATTCTTATAAACTATATGTTCCCAACAATCTAGAGCATTGCATAATCCAAAAGCCTTATCATGATATACAAAGGCACCAAATATAGTAATAAATATCATTTTCAACTTATCTTCCTCTGCAATAGCTATTTGGTTATATCAAACAAAGCAATCCATGAATCAATAGATATCTCTACTTGCTAATTGATCCAAAATCTGGTCAATAAATGGCAGTAGATAGTAATCTTTGACTATCTATTTATTGAGCTTCCTAAAATCTACGCAAAGCCGGATTTGATTATTCTTATTTTTCTGACAACTACCAATGAACGCCACTCCATGTGTTATACCAAAAATATTAGGCCAGCCTTATGTAATTTCTCTAGCTCCTCAAATAGTCCATCCCTTAGTTCAAAAGGCATATGCCTCACTTTTTGTCACACATGGTAGCTACCTTCCTTCAAGGGAATGATATGCATAGCTAAACTAGGAGGAACACCCCTCAACTCATCATAACTCCAAGTAAAGATGTCATGGAGTTCTTGGATCAAGGATACATAGTCCTTCATTTCTTCTAGACTGAACGTAGACCCTAATTTAATGGGTCGTGGATCAGTAAACCTATTGAGGCTTGGCTCAATCACATCCTCATCTCTTATTCTATCTTGAGCTTCTATTGGCTCATTTAGAGTGACCTGGTAGACATCCTTTGTAGTTGACTCCTCTTTTGATTCATCACTTGACAAAATCCCACTATCAGATGGATCACTAATGCATCTAGCTCTGACGAAGATAAAGGTACTCTCTCCGAACGCCCTTGAAATCAGTTGGGGGTGGAAGATAGACAATGGCCCTGATCTTTGAGAAATTTGTGGCAACGCCATTATTTGACACCATGTGCCCCAGGATACATCCATGCTTCACCCAAAATTGGCACTTCAAGGGGTTCAACAAGAGACGATATAGTTGACATCTTTCAAAGACTGCTCCGAAGTCTATCTAAGTGTTCTCGCCAAGTAGAGTGAACACATAAGTCGTCCATGAAGACCTCTAACTCCTTCCTCAGTATGTCCTTGAATATTGTACCCATCAATCGTTGGAAGGTGGTTGACATGTTAGTTAACCTAAAGGGCATGACTATGTAGGCAAAAATGCCCCATTCAGTGGCGAATGCAGTTTTATGCCTATCCTTAGGATGTACTTGCACCTTATTGTATCCAGAGAAGCCATCCAGGAAACTGTAGGCCTCTTTGCCAACCACTCTCTTGAGCATATGCTCGATGTATGGCAGTGGATGATAATCTCTCTTTGTAGCTGTGTTTACCTTCTTGTAATTGACAGACTCTAATCTTTCCATTCTTCTTTAATACAATGACTTTGGGGGAAACCCAGTCCGTGTGTTCAATTTCGTCAATTTCTTCCTCGACAGCATGAGCATGCTTTGGATTCATGGGATATGGTTGCTGCTTTACCAGTGTTGCGTCAGGTGTCATGGGTATGTTGTAAGTCACCACACTTGGGTCTACCCCTTTGAGCTCTTCTAGGGACCACAAGAAAAGACATCTATATACTCCCACAAGAGAGTAACAATACTTGCTTCATCTTGCTATGCCAAGTCATTAAGGCTATGAAGACAGGTTGTGGGGTCTCCCCTTTTGTGGTTAAATTGACCTATTTGACCTTGGTGGGTCCCTCGATTGGTTTTCTTGCTTGCCCCTATCATTTGGCTCCCAGCAAGATCACCACCCTATATCCCTTTTTGAAATTTGTGAATCGTTTCAGTAGGTCTTGTGGTTTTTGCTCTTCTTATGTGTGTGTTTATTTAGGTAGCTTTTGTCGTTCCTCCCTTAATCGTCATTGTCTTAGGTGGACGGGTAGGTCCTCCTTGGTGCATCTAGTCTTGGGGGGTCGATGCATTTTAGTGTCACTATCTGAGCTAGCTTTCGATTCAGAATCGAACTCTTCGTCTTCACTAGAAGAGGGGTTCTCTCCTGGTGGTTGTAGCTTAGTAGGTGATTCCGTTTAGCAGTGGTGCATCATTTGGTGGGGCTAGGCGTGCTTACTTGTTGTTGATTGCACCTGTGTGCTCCAACCAAGTTCGACCACAGTCCTTGTCTGTCGAACTCCTTTCGCTACTCTAAGGGTACCCTGCTTGTGTGGTCTGGGGTATACTCGTATTTGCTCAATCATACGCCCCCTAGCATCGTATTCTACGGCATCGGCTTCCCTTTTTCTCTCATCGTTGAAAGAACAATAGTCCTCATATTCGTTGTCAGAGTTGTCTTTTTCCAATTGCTCATCATCATTCTCCAGGTTTCTGACATATCTCTTTTTTTTGGTCGAGGATTAAGGCGCAATTGTACCTTAGTTTAAATTGTGTACCTTGGACCATCAGCATTCGGGCTTGTCTAAGAGGTCTTGGAGTGGCTTAAGATTCATTGCTGGATTGCCAGCCAACTTGTCGGTCAAGTACCCTAGGATCTCGAGGAGCTCTCGTTTATTGTTCGGGACTCAGAATGCAACAAGGTTGGGTCTTCCATGTAGGCTTTCAGTCATCATGTAGATTGGCACTGAAGTTGTGGTGTCATTGCCTTCCGTGATTTAGGCTGTGGGAGAGAGGTTGGCATGCTTATGCTTGAGAGATAATCAATCTTGTCTTCTAGTATGGGCTCAACATCCTTTAGGTGCTCTTGGGCCTCCTTCACCCACTCTTTTACTTCTTAATGGCTTCAAGTTGGCACTTTGGCTTGGGGTACTCCCTGACCTTAGCATTTCCCTTTTCAGCCATCCGTGGGATCGACGTTTCTTCCTCTACATCAATGACTTTCCCTCCAACCGACTGTGTTGTGGCACTTTTGGTCTTGAGGGTGACTTTAGCATTTGGCCTTTTATTCCTTTGTCTCAGGCTCTTCTTTCCAACCAAGGTTGCATCAAGGTTTTTAGGCCTTGGTGGCCTGCTTTGTCTACGCGCGGGTCATGACATGCATTGGGATAGGTGTGGCCTCCCCATCGAGTGTCTCGACACCAAATAACCCCAATGGAACCGATGGCTCATTTTTCGAAGTAGAGAATGGCCTCCTCCTAGGGTAATCGACAAAGAGATGAGTGATTCCACACTCAATGCATCTCATATTAGCCTTATCTCTATTTGCTTGCTCCCTCTCGGGGTAGCGCAAAGAGATGTGTGTCTCGGGTGACCGCAAGTCCAACATACAATTGGATCTTGGGTTTGTCCCCCTAGGCTTTTGCCTCTCCCCCTACCTAATTCCATCACAAGTACTGGTCAGTAGTCCATAAGGACTGCATTTCCTTCCTCATTGTACGACATATATGGGTTTACATAAGGCTTGTCATTGCTAGGCTTGTCCACATAGTGGTTTGGAGTATCACTAGGTGGGTGGGTCACGTAGGGTCTAGGTGGTCTAGGGATATTTGTAGGATTTATTTCCATCCTAGGGATGGGAGACTTAGCATCATTAGGTGCCAGGAGAGCTAGTGGGGCTCCCCTTCCGAGGAAGTTTGGTGGCCTGTTCTCAAGGTAGGGTTGACCGTAAGGCTGCGAGTATGGGAGTCTCCGAGGTAGTCTACAACGCATGGCATCATGGCTAAACCCATGATGATTAGTACAAGGTCGTGACCTAGGGTCTTGGCACTCAACTGGCAAGTGGTTTCCGCCACAGTGCATGCATTGGACATGTGGGCCCATTGGTTGTCTCATCATCTCCTATAGTTTGGTTATGTCCATCCTAATATTTGCTAGCTCTTGTCCTGAGTCTATGCCCTTCCCTTTGTCCTGTGCACTTTGACCTGCTCTCTCACTCGGCATTGAGGCCCTCTTGGAACTCTTGTACTGGACTCTTCTTGATTCGAGCACCTAGAGCTTCTTTCCTTGAGTTGGTCATCCACTCTAATGGCTTCCTCAAAGACCCCTACCAATGCCTCTCACTGCAAGCTCGAGTTGCCGACCAAGGCTTTGTAGAGATCTTCACTTTGTATTCCGTTGATGAATACCATGGATACCACTCTTTATGTTGGTCTCTCTCCCATTGGGATTCTCTTGAAGAGGATCCTCACCTGGGTCACATAATCTTGAATATCCTCTTTCTCTCTCTACTAGACATTCATGAGTCGCACTAGTAGGTTGTTGGAGTACCCAGGTTTGCAAAATATCTTGATGAAGAGATTTTTCAAAGCCATTGAAATCGGCACGCTCTATAGCATTCAAAATCGTGTACCAAGTCTGACCCTTGTCACCTAAGCACAGTCCGAAATCTTGCGAGTGTTGAGCAGGATCGGTAAGGCCGTTGGCCTCACAGATCTGCTCAAACTATTCCACAAAGCTGTATGGATCATTTTCTTGGTATTTGTTCAGCTGCTTTGCCACCACATGGATTTTTGATTGGCTCTTAGAGCCTTGGTAAACCCGTAACTCTGCTGGCAGTGATGTTGCTAGTGGTACAATGCTTTGCTCTGCTGTTGTGTTATCTAGCAGTCACTTCGTTAGAAGATTGCTTAGTGTGAGGTCTCCCTCTAACACTCTCTCACTCTCCGATCAATTTCTGCATGCTAGGGCTAGCACTCTCTAGATCTCTCGCATTTCCAAACTCTGGTGCAAGCTCCTAGTTTGTTGGTCCTGGTTGTACACAACTAGGCCTTGCAGAGCCCTGCAAGCTAGCTTCCTCTCTTCCTCGAGGTCGGCTATGACGTCCTCTATAGGTCCATTGCGGTGTTCTAGCCGGGTTCGAATATCGTACTTGTGCACTAACTGTTGGACGGCCTTTGAAAAATTGCCTAGGTCCAGCTCTTCATTGCTTCTATGGCCTGAGCTACCCTCTTCCATGTCTAAAGCTTCCTGCTCTGCCAAGTTGTCGATCAAATTGATAAGGCCGGGTAGATCCACTTCCATGGTAGTTCCTGTCCTTGCTGCATCCGGATTTTTGGCTATGGTCTTTGCTTGGGCCTGCCTTTGGGGATTTGATCACCCTTCTATGTCTTTGGGTCTTCTCTTACTAGTGGGTTCCTTCAAGTTCTTAAGTCTGGGTGAGTCCCTTGTTAATTACAACCAGTCCTCAACTTATCCTCACTTTGTGAGTGTGTGCCTGTGCATGTTCTTTTCCGTGCACTGTGTGAAATCAGACTTTAGCTCTTTTCAAGCGTGCTTCGAGTGATGGAAATCAGAGCAAGTGAGAAAACAAAGTGTGTGCATCTCCGGCGCTCTTGTCTTTATGGGTTGGATTGATAGGGTCATGTGTTTGGTTCCTAGCTATTCTCGCCAGATTCTCGGGTTTTTTTGTTGTGCTATCCCATTCAGCTTGTTCAGGGTCGAGTTGAGGTCTTGCAATCAGCCCACAACACCAGACGTGATTCAAGACTGTGTTGCCATGATTTCTAGGTTTCTAACTACCTGTGAGGCATTTGGTGGGTTCTTCTAGAGCGGGTTACGCTTCTCGTTAGCTAGGTTTTTTCAAATTTCTAATTCTTTTCTTCCTTAGGTTGTGTCCGATTTACCAGTGTCTGATTTTGAAAATTAGACATCTGATTTACCAATGTCCGATTCTAAGAATCGGGCAGAGTCGGGTGGTCCGATTGGCACAATTGGACAAGTTGTGTCGGATCGAACAGCTCGAGTTGTTCTGACTGGGACACGTCCGATTCTCAGAATCGGATAGGGGTGCTTGGTCTGATTGAATGTATGTTCGATTGGATAGGATACTAGGTCCGATTTCGTGGTCCCGATTCCAATGATCGACCGAGTCGAGTGTTGATGGGGTTGTGTGAGTGACATAGGTTGGGTCATATTCAGATGCTTTGATTGTGCATCATTGTTCAACGTTGGTCATTATTTGGCATCCCTCTAGATCCCACTGCAATCGTAGAGCATACCATTTCCACAAGAAGGGGGAATTGTTGTCGGCAAGACATTGCAACTTCTTGATTTCCTCGTTTGTGGCCATGATCATGCTCTTGCTATACGACATGATAAGACATTGTTTGACTACTTGTTCCTTGGATACCTCAGTTGCAGTCAACCCCGCGGCTGCTTTGAAAGCTTTAACAAATATGAATTTTGACTCCTCCCAAGAGCAAGGGAGTGTCCACTCTTCCGTCGCTATAAGTTCTTCCAAGAGTTCTAGATCTAGTCAATCGTAGCTTTTAGCCAATCTCATGAAAGTAGCATCCAAGCATCGGAGGCACGCAACCAAGTCATCCCCCAAGTATTTTTAGCTATGTTTGTGGCCAAGGTTAGAATTGAGCGCCACTCATAAGAGGGTCTAAGCCAACAGGTGGTTGACATTTGACAGTGCTAGAGAGGTCAACAGCTAATGGCTGTCACTTGGTTTGCTTGTGAGGTTGTAGCTTGGCCTTATGTTTGATGGGCGCGGGTGTGGCTACGGTTGACATGCTACTCAGTGCATTTGAGAGTTGTAGGGGGCATCATCAAGACTAGATGTGGTCGGTTTGTTAGTAACATGTTGCGATTTTGGGCGATATATTGGCTTATGCCCTATTGAGATAGGCTTTAGAGGTTCCATGGATTTAGCGGCTTGAGTAGCTTGTGGTTTGAGTGGTTCTGATGGGACATTTTGTGTGATCACAAGCTCGAAGATGTCGTTTGAGTAGTGCCTTTTGGATGTTTGGGCTTTAGATAGCCAAACCCAGGTGTTACCCACATAGTAGCCTTGCGCTTGCAATAAGATCTTGGGGATCCATTGCAGCTTGACCGTGCGTTGATGTTTATGGTTCGGCCTTTGCCTCCTAGATTTTGAGTTGCGGATGGCTAGCCTTGCGAGGCTGTGGATTTCTATTCCTAGGTGTCACTCCCTATTTAGGTGCCCCTTTGAACTGGGGTTCATGGCCTTTAGTGTTGGTTCTAGTGGTTTGCTGGCCTTGAGATTGGGCAGGCTGTGACAAGTCAGGATCCCCCTCCTAAGACTTGGTGGTGGGTTTCTCTACTAGTGGCTTTGTGGACGTGGAAGGAGTCACATCGCCCTTGTGCTAAAACTGTGACAATGTGGATGTTACCCATGGCTAAGTGGATGCGTTGCGACTTGTAGTCGACATTGCAATGAGATTGCTTCTTAAAAGTACGTCCTAGCAGTGATTTTTTGCCTACATCCTTAGTGTTGGGAAACACATAGAAAATTATCGGCATGATTGCAGAGTCGATAGAAACTGCAACCTTGCACTTTCCTAGAAGTTTGTAGGGTTGGCCTCCATAAGGGGCGAGACTAGCATTAGTGGGATGCAATTGTGGTTTGCCCATTTGGGTCCAATGGTCATGAGTCAAGATATTAAAATCAGCTCCCTCGTTGATCAATGCCTTGATGCTGCATGTGTGTTTAGCAGTGACTGTCATGTGTAGGTAAGCTAGTTGTACTGCTTCCTCATCCTCACCGTCCACCTCAGTGATAGTGGCTACTTGTACGTGGATAGGGGGTGCTAGCATTGGGGGCTCATGCAATGGGTACATGGGAGGGAAATGCTTTTTTATGTAGCTACCATTAAAGAAGCCTATGCCCTCACCCTCTAGGGTTTCTAGTTGGACGTTGCCAATTCGGCTGATGGTTTGAACCTTAAAAGTTTCGAGCCCCCAAAACTTCAGCTTTTATGTATGTCCCTTGACTGAGTATAGAAGTACTAAGTCACCCTGTTTGAAGTTGCACTACTTGACATGCTTGTCAAACTAGCTTTTGCGTCTTGCCTTCTCGCATATGAGTGCATGGATGGCTAGAAGCCAGGTTTCTATTAAGAGTTCGAGTTCAATCAAGCATTCTGTCCATGCCTCCTTCCCATCCCATCTTTCTTGAAGGGCGATCCTGAGGCTTAGTACGAAGAATTCCAAGGGAAGGATTGCCTTTGTACCATATGTCAATCTAAAGGGGGTTTGTCCTACGACCATCTTGTAAGTCATGCAATAGGCCCACAAGGCCACCATCAAATTTTTATCCCAATCGCTGTGTGAAGCAGAGACGACCTTGGTTAGGATGTTTACTAGGATTTTATTTGTCAATTCAGCTTGACCGTTTGCCTGTGGGTAATAGGGTGAGGATTTTTGACGGATGATTAGGAAGGAGGAAAGGAGGTGAGCTATTACTTTGTTGATGAAGTGTGTGCCCTAGTCACTCACTAGTTCGATAGGGCAGCCAAATTGTGAGATCACTTACTCCCATAGGAACTTAGTGGTGGTCCTAGCGTCATTTTTTCTTGTAGCTCGTGCTTCTGCCCATTTGATTAGATAGTTGGTGGCCACAATGATGTATTTAGCTTGTGAATATTATGCCATGGGACTAATAGGTCCAATGAAGTCAATCCCCCATTTCTCAAAATGTTGTTGTGCAATATCTGGGGTTAGGTCCATGTGATCTTTACGGATAGGGACTTTAGTTTGTTGGCACTCATCACAATGCTTCACAAATCACATCACATCTCGGAAGAGGGTAGGCCACCACAACTAGGATTCAACACTTTGTGGGCTGTCGCATCTCCACTGAAACGTCCTCTTGTGATTCCACCATGTGCCTCTATCAATACGTCGTGCATCTCATGCTCACACATGCATCTGTGCAACAACTAGTCTTGCCCCAGCTTGTAAAGTTGACATGCTATCAGTTGATATGGTTGGATCTTCAAGATGAGCCACTTAAGTTAGGATTTTTCTATCGATCATTCCGGTAGTCCATGTTGAAGCACTTGAACTATATCGTCCACCCAATACGACGTCAAGTCAACTTTAAACAAATCTTCTTTGCTAGATAAGTGGAATAGATACGCATCTGGTAGCTCATCCATAATGCCCTATCCAGTTGCGTCTCCCATATGGGGACGTGAGACAAATGGTCAGTCATGTAATGTTGCTTCCCTTTATGCACCACCACCGAGAAGTCAAACTCTAAAAATAGAAGAAGCCATCTAGCAATGCGTCTTGTAGCACATGGTTTGTTAACAAGACACAACAAGGCTTGATGGTCAACAAAGAAAGTAAAAGGCATAGCCAAAAGATAATGTTAGAATTTCTTTACAGCAAATACCATGGCCAAGCCCTCTCTCTCCGTTGTTGAGTAATTCATTTCGGTCTCAGTGAGTTGTCTACTAGCAAAGCTCATTGGGTAATCCAGGTTGTGTTCACTAGGTTGGCACAACACAGCTCCTACCACGAATTTCGAAGTGTCGATGTGCACATGGAATGTGAATGTCCAGTTTGGGGCTCGTAGTATCGATGCGGTGGTTAGAGCATTTTTTAGTTCCTCATATGCGCCTTGAAATTCCACAATCCATTTGAATACAATCAATAGCTTGTGTGTAGAGGTCTAGCAATCAATGCATAGTTTAACACAAACTGTTGACAGTACGTGGTATGTCCCAAGAAGCATTGAACACCCTTGTAATTAGTTGGGGATGGAAGATCGACATTGACCTTGATCTTTGAGGAATCCATGGCAATGCCATTCTTTGATACCACTGTCCTAGGATACATCCATGCTTCACCCAGAACTGGCATTTCAAGTGGTTCAATGAGAGGCGATATATCCGACATTGTTCAAAGACCGCTCAGAGCTTGCCTAAGTGTTCTCACCAAGCAGAGTGAACATACAAGTCGTCCACAAACACTTCTAACTCCTTCTTTAGCATATCTTTGAATATTGTACGCATCAGTTGTTGGTGCGTTAGTCAATCCAAAAGGCATGACTATGTAGGCAAAGACTCCCCATTCAGTGGGTGAATGCCATCTTATGCCTATCATTAGGATGCACTTGCACCTGATTGTACCCAGAGAACCGGTCTAGAAAACTGTGGGCCTTCTTGCCAGCTACTCTCTCAAGCATGTGCTCTGTGTACAGAAGTGGGTAATTATCTCTCTTCATAGTTGCATTTACCTTCTTGTAAGACACACACATGAATCTTTCCATTTTTCTTTAGAATGATGACTATGGATAAGACCCAATCCATGTGTTCAATTTTGTAGATAAATGTTACTCTCATCAGTTTGTCAATTTCTTCCTTAACAGTGCGAGCATGCTTTGGATTCATGGGATACAATCGCTGCTTGGGGGGCATTGTGTCAGGTGTCATGGGTATGTTGTGAGTCATCGTCTACCCCTTTAAGTTCTTTTAGGGACCAAGCAAAGATGTCTATATACTCTCGCAGGAGAGTAACGATACTTGCTTCATCTTGCTCAGCCAAGTCATATGCTATAAAGACAAGTCACGGGGTCTCCCCTTCCTTAGCTAAATTAATCTCTTTAACCTTGGCGGGTCCCTCGATTGGTTTGCTTGCTTGCCCCTTTCATTTGGTTCCCAGCAAGATCACCACCCTACCTCCCTTTTTGAACCTTGTGAATAGTTTTGGTAGGGCTTGCGGTTTTTGTTGTTTGTCTATTCATGTTTCTTTGCTTCATGTTTGTAGTTCCTCCTTTAACCATCTGTGTCACAGGTGGACAAGTAGGTCCCCCTTAGTGCATCTGGTCTTGGGAGGCCGAGGTATTTCTGAGCCACTATTTGAGCTGACTTCTGATTCCGAATTAAAATCTATGTCTTTGCTAGAAGAGGGGCTCTCTCCCAGTGGTTGTAGCTTAAAAGGTGAGTTTGTTTGTTGTAGCGGTGGTGCATCACTTGGTTGGGCTAGGCCTGCCTGCTTGTAGTCGATTGCACCCATGTACTCCAACCAAGTTTGATCACAGTCCTTATGCTTAATTGCCTTCTCCACTCTAAGTGTGCTCCACTTGTGCGGTCTAGGGTCTACTTATATTTGTTCGATTACATGCCCCCCATTGTCGTACTCTAGGGTATCGATTTCCCTTTCGCTCTCATCACTGAAAGAACAAAAGTCCTCATATTCATCGCTGGAGCTGTCTTTGTCCGGTTGCTCTTGATTCTCCTGATTCTGACAATTCCCTTCTTGTTGGTCGAGGAGTAAGGTCCAATTGTACTTCAAGTTCAAATCGTGTACATTGGATCATCGCCATTCAGGCTCATCCAAGAGATCTTGGAGTGGCTTAAGGTTCATCATTGGATTGCCAGCCAACTTGTTGGTTAAGTATCCTAGGATCTCTTGAAGCTCGCATCTATTGTTTGGGACTCTGAACACAACATGAGTGGGTCATCCACGTAGACTCCCGGTCATCATGCAGACTGGCACTGAAGGTGTGTCCTTGAACTTATCAGTTGTCTTGATGGCTTGCTCATATGCCTCTGTATTTGAGAATGGCAGGTCTATGGTAGCAACAATGTGCATCCAGTCTCGCTCATCCTCAAGGCATGGGATGTACTTGGTAAGTCAAATCAATATTCATAAAGAATCAAGCCCCCTTGAGCTCATCAAGCAAATCATCAATACTGGTTAGTTGATACATGTTCTTCACTATGATCTCATTAAGATCCCTATAGTCAATGCACATCCTGAAAGATCCATCTTTCTTTTTTACTAACAAAACTAGAGATGCATAAGGTGAAGAACTAGGTTCAATGAATCCCATCTCAAGAAGTTCCTTGATTTGCTTGGCTACTTCCTCTCGCTCACACTTGGACAATCTGTAGGGTGGCTTATTGATTGGCTTTGAGTTAGGGATCCAAATTAATAGGGTGATCTATTGCTCTCTTGGGAGGCAATGAAGTAGGCAACTCAAACAAATCCCTATACTCCTCAAGAAGAGCTATCAAGGCTAGATGACTTGCTGAAGCAATGGGCTGATGATCATCAATCTCTTTATTCGTCAAATGCAAAACAAATATATGTGAATGCCTCTTGTACTCCCTTTTGAGTTGTTGAATGGTGATAAGCTAAAAATTTGATCTACTAGGAATTCCCTGTAAATGGATGAGCTGTCCATCAAATATAAACTCCATATACAACTGTGAAAAATTCATAGTGATTTTGCCTAATGTCATCAACCAATCACAACCGAGTAAAATATCTATAGGCCCCATCTCCAGGGTAATCAGGTTTACTTTTGCTTCAAATTTTTCAACCAACTGTAAAGAAACCTGTGGGCGTATTTGTGTGATGATTTCTTCTTCACCATTGGCCACTCGAACTCTTATGGGATGCTGTAAATCAATGGGAAGACAATTCAACTTGTCCATAATAGACTTATTCACAAAACTATGTGTATTGTCACTATCTATCAGAATGAACACAATCTTTCCATGAATGTTATCCTTCATACAGAGTGTATTAGGGATCTTAGAACTTGTCCAAGAATCCATGGAAACGGAACAACTAGGGGCAGCAAGTGGCTCATGATAAGTCCCACCTGGATCAAAAGGAACACTCCCACCTAGATCAAAAGGAAAAGAGTCGATTGGATCATAAAAATACTCTTTCCCAACTTCTTCCTCAAGATCATCATTTTTAGCATTAGATGCAATTGCATTAGCTTATCAATCTCATCTTCAGGATCCTCAAACATTAATATACTCTGAAGCTTGACTTTGGTATTTTTGTATCCACACTTTGTGGCATGATCAGGTGTATACTTTTTCCCACACTTGAAGCATAAGCCATTTTCATTTCTTTCTTTGTAGAGGTTCATAGGAATAGACTTGGGATTCATATTGGTTGAAATGGATTTAGGTGTGTTTTCCCCTTGTTTTGAAGTCAACTCTAAGACTACTTGCTGTCCTGAAATTACTTTGAGGTCTTGAAGCATTGAACGGTGAATAAGTTGGCACCCTTAAGCCTCCACTTGGTGCATGATTGCTGCCATAAATATTACCAACTTGTCCTTGTTTTAAAACAATCCTTGGCTCTATCCAAAACTAGGCTAAAATGAGGACTCCCTTCTATATTTCCTTCCATATAGCGCTCTGCAAGCTCAATAGCTTTAAAAAGAGAAGTAGGGTGACATCAGCTAATAATGATGGCTCTAAGCCATACATGTACTTGTGGAGCTTAGTCTCATCATTGATGCTCTCTCATTGGTCAATGCTAAATTATTTCCTAAAACTAGACCCATATTAAGATTGGTTTGAGAGACATAGACCGCTTGTAGTCGGGATTCTACTTCTTGTGCTCGTCTAATGGAAGTGTCTACATCCGACAAAGTGACACTACTACTCAACTGCACTTGAATGTTGAAATCTAGATGATGCAAAAAATATTGCAGTTGGGAAGCTACTCTGATAGGAATAGAGGCTTGCAATTTGCAAAATACCTCTTTTAACTTCTTGGCATATGCTCGGATATCCTCATGTGGCTCTTGACATGTCACATTTAGTACATGTAGCCAATATTGACCACCCCTTTTAGGGGCAAACTCCCATCAAAAGGCTTTGAAAAATAAATCAATAGTGGTTATGGTTCCGACTTCTAGGTCGTGGTACCATATGGCTGCTCTTTCTTTGAGAGTCATATTAAAGAACATCATTAAATGTCCTTCATCTTGAATATGATAGTTGAACATCAACTTCTAGAATTCATTAATGTGTAGTTTTGTGTCTTCTTCCGCTAACCCATTAAAGATGGGTAATGGGAATCCCAAAGCTGGCAAATCCACTGTTCCAGTAGGTATAGCAATAGGTTGTGCTGCCATGGTAACAATCGGATTCGCTACAGGGGTTCGAACAACCGGGACTATGGCTCCACTCTGAAGTGGAGGGACTGATTAGAGGGGGGGAAGAACTAGAGCTTCCTCCCCCTAAAGGATTGTGTGCGGAGCTAGGGTTATTAAGACCCTGCCTTTGCAAAGATATCGGGCTACTCCTTTGCGGAGAGTATCATTTTTAGCAGCCAACCACTTTCACAAACCCTTTCCCCTCCTATCAGTTAGGTTTTATATTCGTTGGATAGATGTAGGGTTCCTTTTTATGCAAATTTTCATATAAAAATCGATAAAACCATACTATAACATCAAAACAAGGCTTAATTGAGGCTTAATCCTTGTGCTCCAACCTTGTTATATGCTCATGAACATAAATTGTACTTTTTCCTAAATTTTCAAGAGCAAAAACTAAATTTCTCATTGTTTTTCCTAATTTTCTCCATTTATTTATTCATAAAAATATGATATTTTAAAATTATGAGTTCTCATTGATTAAGGGCACTCAACGTCATTTCCATATCCATTTCTATCTCATATGACCCCAAAACACTCAACGAAAATCCCAAATTCCATTATTTTTATCGAAATCGCAAATTGCGGGTTTTGCGTGTTTTGCGCGAAATTATTATATCATCATATGTTTTGGTTTTCTTTCATATTACAGAGAGAATGCAACATGGAAAATCAAGAACAAACAAAATCAAGCACTTTCTTCAACTATTTTCATTAAAACAAAATAACCGCTCACTAGAAACGGCGATTTCGAGGCTCGTATCTCATAGACTAGGAGGCCGCTCACACTTCTTCTTTGCCGTTGATGCACTTTCTCATCCCGATCTACATCATCCATCACTCCAGCATCATCATTTGGTCCGGATTCTTCATCACACCCCTTCCCCTTCTCTCTTAAATTGATGCATATGAACAATAGCAAAGAGGAGAGAGGAGAGAGGAGAGAGGAGAGAGAAAGATTAAAAAATCAAATTTCTTATTTCTCAATAAAAATTAACAAAATCACTGTCATCTCCTTCCTCTCTCTATCTAGATCAAGAATCTCTCTCTCTCTCTCTCTCTCTCTCTCTCTAGAATTCCTTCAAAAAAACCCATGTTCATAGTTTTTTAAATTAGTTTCTCCTTTGTTTATTAGCCTAAGGTTATTAATGTTTAAAATAACCAGTTTTGTCTTTTGTGTTCACACTATCCCGCAAAGTGGATATTTTGATTTTAGATGGGCAAAGAGACTCAGATTCGAGATCCGTCTGGGAAAAGTGGTTTCGCAACATCAAAATCCATCAACTTAACCTCTGTCGTGCACTTTATAGCTCCCAAATCCAGTAGCTGCTTTATAACGCCAAACCTTGTGGGGATTTAATGGGGGGTCAAACAACCTTCGATTGACAAACTGAGACTTGCATTGGATTCCTGACGTTGAAATGCATCTAGGAAAACTCGAGCTTGGCCATCCACCATCATTTGATTTTTCATGAAAATTTGGTTTTTGATGCTTCTCGAGCACTTCTTGCTCCAAAAACGGCCTTAAATGTTTCAATCACAGCTCAAAATTGGCTTCTAAAATCCACCTCTCAAAGTCTTATCATAGCACTTTTGGGCTAAGGAAATTACTACTTTTGACATATGATTTTTAATGCCGAGAAGTGATTAAAAATAGCCAAAAATTACGAATATCAGGGGAAAAATAGGCTTTGTCGAAGGCGGTGGTGGCAATCAGTATGATTTTAAGCGCCAAGTCCCTAAAGCACTAATGCGTATTTTCATGGAAATCAAACGATGGCGGATGACCGAGTTGGAGTTTTCCTAAGTGCAAAATGACGTCAGGAATCCAATGCAAGTCTCGGATCTCCATTCCGAGGTCGTTTGATCCCCCATTTAATCTCCACAAGGTTCAGAGTTGTGAAGCACCTACTAGATCTGGAAGCCAGGAAGAGTGTGACGGGCCCCAGCTTTGTAGATTTCGATGCCATGGAACCACCCATCTAGATGGATCTCAAATCCGATGTCGTTTGCCCCTCCAAAAGCGAAAGAGCCACTTGCCGGAAGTGTGAATGCAAAAGGCATGAACTAGATAAGTTGATTAGGAGTTTAAAAGCTCTTAACAAAGAGCTTAAGGGGGCAAGAAGCCAGAAATGAAATGTTGGGGGGGGGGGGAAAGGCGTTAGTTTTTTGTAGCCCATTTTTTCCCCAAATCTCATCATTTTCTGATTCAGTGGAGGCAGGAGGAATCCTCCTGGCCTTGAGATGCTTCTATCCTTCACCCCCATCGCCATCAATGGATCAAGGAATGATGCACTGAGCAAAGAGATAAAAAACCAGTCATTCTCTCTCCTCCCTCTCTCTTCTACATAGAGGCAATTCATGTGCAAGAAATCAAGAAGAAGAGGGGCTGAAGAATGCTTGTCGGCTGTGATCGGATTGCTTCAAGATGAAGAGGAGGTTGAGGAAAGAGGTTCAGCATTGAAGAATGGTCTGGTCAGTCTGTGGGCTGCCCGGAATAATTATTTAAAAACCCGCAACACGCAAGACACACGGTATGCTTCAATTTTATGAAGAAATTTGCTTGTTTTTGTTGTTTCATGGTCCAAATGTTGTTCATATGCGATGAATTTTTGTTTGAATCTTGTTTGCATCATGGTTGAGGGCTGGAATTACAGAAATGCAAAACTCCTAATGGTTTAGAGTCGTAATTAATTCTTTAAAACTCGTAAAATGTCATTTTCAATGGAAATTAGTGGTTTTTTTCGATTTTGAGTTGGAGAAAAGGGATGGAATGGAATAAAATCAAAGAAAATATTAAATATCAATCAAAATGATAAGCCAATACAAATAAATCAGAAGATACCTATTTTCTATGAATAATAAATAGGAAAAATAGCAAAAAATAAAAAAATTAGGGTTTTCGCGCTAAAAATATATGGAAAATTAAGATTTATGTGTGTGAATGTTTGGCAAGGTTAAAGCATGAGGTCAAGCCTCAGTTTGGCCTTGTTCTTTGTGTTATAGTCCATTTTATCACTTTTTATATACAAAAATGATACAAAACAACCATTTACACCTATGCACCGCAGCAACACCTAAACGGTGAGGGGAGGATGAAGGTTGTGTGACGATCTAATTGCTAAAAATATACAAATTCTGATTTCTCTCTTTGTGCATAGCATTTAGGGATCGTTTCATAATTAAATATAGGTGACTAGTAGCATGGAAGATCGGGTGCTAGTCCCTAAAAGCAGTAGTGCAACACGTAACGCTTAGTTAAAATTCAAGAAAGGGCTATTTTCCACACCTCACATGGCCGTTTTTTTAAAACATAAAATGGTTGTGCACAATCCTCATACACCTTGCATCAAGTATGACACGTGGTATCTCTTGGAATGCATTACGATTGATTGATAAACTTTGACCAACGCTGAGAGGACAGGAAACCCAAGGTGTAGGTTAGACGGGAGCTTCCGTTGGGGAAAGTTTTGTGAGACAAATCAAAATCTCCTGGAACACTGAATTATGAAAGAGTGGAGTTTGTGCATTATGTTACATATGTGTTAGCTGTTAACAATTAGAGACAGAGACAAGAGTGAAGAAGCAACAGTCAGAACAGAGTGCTCTCTCACTTTCATTATCATTCCACACACTACTTAGTGAATGTACAACCTAAGGTCACAAAGGACCATTCACACCAAAGTAGTTAAGTCCTAAGCACCGACTTATTTAATGTCTGCATAGTGTGGTACAGCTGGACAACTTATGTCTCGGGTATGGTCATACCAAAGATAGTAGATCGAGCTTGAAGTTTTAACACTCCCCCTCAAGCTCAAGACAACATCTGCACACCAAGCAGCTATCTAAAAACACTGAACTTATCTTTACCCAAGGACTTGGTAAAGATATCCGCAACCTACTCATCAGTCTTTACATGCATGAGATCAACTCGTCCTGCAAGAACCATCTCTCTGATGAAGTGGTAGTGTACCTCTATGTGTTTCGTTCTGGCATGATATACTGGATTCATGGCCAAGAGTACACTACTCAGATTATCGCATAGTAACTTCACTGGAGCATCTACCTGTATGTCCAAATCAGCCATAAGCTTGAGCAGCCATGAAATCTCGCATGCTGCCAATGCAGCACTCCTGTACTCTGCCTCAGTACTCGACAAAGCAATCGTAGGCTGCTTCTTGCTACTCCAACTAATCACACCACTACCAAATCCAAAAGCAAATCCACTCGTAGATCTATGATCATATGAGCATCCTGCCCAATCTGCATCCGTGTATCCAATGAGTTTCAAGGGCTTATCTCTGACATAAAACAACCCATACTCTACAGTGGGCTTAACATATCTCATAATGCGTCTAACTGCATCCAAGTGCGGCTTTTTGGGCTTCTGCATAAACTGGCTTATGAGCCCCATAGCATAGCTCAAGTCAGGCCTAGTGATGGTCAAGTAAATCAGACTGCCAACCATCTGCCTGTACATAGTCACATCCTCTACTTCAGCTCCAGTGCTCATGTCTAGCTTGACATTCTGATCAAGAGGTATATCCAATGGTTTGCATTCAGCCATGCCATACTTCTTTAGCATTTCCATGGCATAGTGCTTCTGCATCAGCCATAAACCATTTTCAGCTGGAACTACCTCAATGCCCAATAAGTACTTCAATTCACCTATATCTTTCATGTCAAATTCAGAATGCCCGCATCTTCATAACATGCTGTATCCCCAAATCATCATCACTTGTGATTATCAGGTCATCAACATAGATAACCAACACTACCAAGCCTTTGTCTATCTTTTTCGTAAATAGACTGTGATCAGCCCTACCAACAGCAAATCCCAAGCTCTGTAAATAATTACTGATCCTTGCATGCCAGGCTCTCGGAGCCTGCTTCAGCCTAGACAATGTTTTTTTCAGCTTACATATATAATGCTGAAAATCAGGGTGAACATACCCTTTAGGCTGAACCATATAAACATCCTCTGCTAAGTCACCATTAAGAAATGCATTCTTAACATCCATCTACTGCAATTTCCAGCCTTTAGCAGCAGCCAAAGCAATCATAGTGCGTATGGTTGCCATCTTAGCAACATGGCTGAATGTTTCCTTATAATCAAGTCCATATTGTTGGGCATACCCCTTAGCAACCAGCCTAGCTTTGTACCTTTCCACACTGCCATTCGACTTGCATTTGATTTTGTAGACCCATTTGCAGCCAATGGTTTTTTTCCCTTTAGGTAGTGGCACAAGATCCCATGTCTTATTTTCAGCCAAGGCATTCATTTCTTCATCCATAGCTGCACACCAATTCTCATCTTTCATTGCTTCAGCATATGTACCTAGTTCTTTGATCTCCATCACTTTTGTCATGTAAGCATAGTGCTTTGTAGAGTAGCCACTGTATGTCAACCTGTCAACAGGGTATTTGACCCTCTGTGAGTGTCTAGGCTGTGGTGTACTGCTCGATTCCCCTCTCTCATGAGGCGGAATGTACCTGCTCTGCCTTGTGCCAAGCGTATAGACAGTCGAAATACCAAGTCCACTATCTAAAGTGTCAGCAGACTCATATCCAAAAGTCATTCTACCAGGTGTCATCATATGAGATGCATCCTCAGTAGCTTTCTCTTTTCCTTTGCTATCCAAGACATCATATCTCCCCCTCACTGACATACTGGTGTCAGTGGACGGTGAGCTCCTCAATCTCCCTGTCCATGAGGATACTGTCTGACTACTAGGTCCTATCATAGCAGTGCTCTGCTGCAAATCAACTCTAGATACATGAGTGGAAGGCATATCTGATGGCACTGTAGCCGGTGATACATACCAAGAACCCATCTCATCAAAAATAAAATCCCTGCTCACCAAAGTCTCCCTGGTAGAGGGATCATAGCATTTGTATGCCTTCTTCTCCTGTGAATATCCAATGAAAATACACTTATGTGCTTTTGGATCCAACTTCTTCCTTTTCTCATCTGGAATGTGCACATAGGCAAGACAACCAAAGACTTTCATGTGACTTACATCCGGCTTATAGCCATACAATCTCAAACGGTGTCATCTCATGAATACCTGCAGTGGGAGTCTGATTCAAGATATACATGGTTGTCGTGACAGCCTCAGCCCAATAACAGAGCGGCATCTTCTTCTCATTCATCATGGCACGAGCAGCTTCCATCAAGACCTTGTTCTTTCTTTCAGCTACCCCATTCTGCTGAGGAGTGTAGCTGCAGATAAGCTACCTACGTATGCCATTTTCAGCCAGAAAGTTGTCAAACTCATTTTACACATACTCCCCACCGCTTTCTGATCTCAAGCAAGAGATATAGCAGTCAACCTGCTTTTTAAACTACTAAAAAATAGCAAACATCTCATCCTTTATTTTCAGGATATACACCCAAGTATAGCGACTGTAATCATCAATGAATGTCACATAATACTTCGAGCCTCCCATAGATGCATTATGGGCTGGCCCCCAAACATTAGAGTGCACTAACTGCAATGGACATGCACTTTGCCTTACATGCCTGACAAATGGCAACTTGGATTGCTTACCAAACTAGCAAGCATCACATACATGACCAATATCTAAGTATTAGAACTTGGGTAAACCTGTAACGAGCTGTTTTTTCTGCATAATTTGCAGCCTTTGCAAATTTACATGCCCCACTCTCTTGTGCCAAATTTCCAAATCTTTGATAGTGCTAGAACAATGGGCAAACACAACTAAATTCAGCTCTGGCAAGGTAGCATCAAGAGTAAACATTCTGTCATTCCTATGACCGCGAGCTATCAACTTGCATCCATTGCCAAACTCTTCAATAAAGCAGCCATGCTTATTGAATCTAACCTGCAAGTTCTGCTCTGGACAGATAGTAAGTTCGTAATCGATGGAACATGCAATACATCATGCAAATTTTTCTTTCTGGCATCATGAACCACAAGAGGCACTTTGCCTTTATGTTCAATGCTATGCTACTTGTCATCACCTGTACAGACATAGCCATGTTTTTCAGCCACCATATTAGTGAACCAATCACCGTGAGGGGTCATGTGGTTCGATGCCCTTGAATCAATATACCAAACTTCATCATCAGTGGATTTTTCAGTAGCTCTGTCTTTTACATACTGCATGGCAAACAATCTATCTCTTAAAGTATCATTTGCCTGACTAGATGTAGCAAAGTGTCCATGTTGTTTGCCTTTCTGATTGCCCTGCTTCTTCTAGTAGTCCTTGGCAATATGCCCATACTTCCCGCAGTAATGACAATCCTTATCCTTATTTGGATTGTCAGATGGGCACTGCTATTGCCAGGAGCCTTTGCCTCTAGGGCTAGATCTCCCCCTACCTCTAAAGTTTCCACCACCTCTTGTGTTTGATACCTGCTGGTTGTTACTACCATAGGATGCATTTTGTTGGCCTCCTCTGCCAGATCCATAGCCTCTACCACGGTTGCCACGATCGCGTTGATTGGAATAGAAAACTGCATCCTTGTTTTTAGAACTGCTAGATCCTGTAGCCAAGCCAAGCTTAACCTCTTCATAGATAAGCAATGCAACCAGATCATTGAATTCAGGCATTCCAGCCCTCACAGACACAGAAGTGTCAAAAGACTTATACTCAGGCCCCAAGCCATTCAAAGTCACAGCAACCATGTCTTCATCTTCAACGTGTGAACCAATAGATGCCAGCTGATCTGCAATGGTCTTAACCTCCGTGACATAATCCTATATAGATGTGCTCTTTCTCTCCATGTCGTTGAACTTTTGCTTCAACTGTATCTTTTTGGCACTTGTGGTTGTGCCATAGTACTTGACCAAAATGTCCCATGCATTCTTATGGGAGCTTCAGTTCATTATCTGCATTACCATGGCATGTGATATACATAGAGATAGCTAGTGCAACACCCTACGAGCTCTTTCTATCCAAGGTCGGTGTAGTCGTCTCTGATCAGCCATAGGTCGCTCCGAGAGCTCAGTTTTAGCTTCAGCTCAGTCACCAACTTCCAGTAGCCTTTCCCTATTAAGAATTTCTCCATGCGGAACTTCCATATGGCATAATTGTTACTATCAAGCTTTTCCCCCACTATCTGGGTTATGTTGTCAATCCTTTCTACATTAGCCATATTGTACCAGACAATATTTAGTCCCTGCCTGACTTCTTGCAAGCCAACAAGTATGACTGACCAAGTTCAATCCTCAACTATTTATGACAGTTTTCTATAATTAATTGCAGTAAAAAACCAAGGTATTTCAGCCCAACGATAGCTCAAAACAGTCCACAAACAAGTGGTCTAACCATAGGTATAACAGTCAATACATATGCTATGTAGTTGCTTCAGCTTAAACTCATGCAACCTCATTGCCAGGGTAAATACATACACTCTGAAAACTGTAAATTGTGAGTAACCAATTGTAATTTTAAGGCAAAAAACATTGAGTATACATATCATACATGTCCCATAATGCTTGCAGCAGTTTAGAGATCTATCTATGCATATGAGTTCCCATTCAAGTCACTTTGACATAGAGTATGACATTTGTTGCAAGTACAAAACAAGATATACTTGCTGTATATTTCAGCCACAAAAAAAAACAGTCACTATTAAGGTATTTCAGTCCCAAAGACTTTGCGAAATGCCATAACCTTATGCTACCATGCATAGAACTCAATACATGATCTTGACCTCATCCAAGAATGATCTGTCTCCAAGAGTCAGTAGCAATGAAGGCATTTACTGGTTATTTACTATTCATGACATTCAAGAACCATGTCAAAGCATCTTGCTTCAGCTCCATACATTTTCTTCAACTCCCTTTTCAATGCTCACAGCATTTGAGAGACATATGCAAGTCACCGTGTACCTAGAGCTAACTAGAGTGACTGATACACTTCAGAGTGTAGTGATACATGCAGCCCAAACTGCTCATGACAGATTTCAACCTGTCAATGACTTCCCAAAACGGAGCATTTCAGTCAATAACTTTAGTCCACAACCATGTTAGTCAATACATATGGTTCCGAGAGCATGTATATGCTTCAACAAGTTCTCCTGAGCATGCCAAGAAGCTCAAACTTCTTGAGTAGAATCAAGTGTATGTTGTATACACCCTGATTACAGTAGGTCTTCACTATTTTCAGATCTGTGGTCAACTGTCACAGATCATAGATGAGCTCTACATCAAGGGTTAGCATTCCAGGACAATAACCCATCTTCCAATGATGATTTAGCAAGCATTTAAGTGCTCCATTCCCTTCCAATATGCTTATCCAGCCAGCATATGCAGATCAGCAACCTGGCGCATTTTGGGTGGACAGATATGGGCTTCTCCTTCTTCATGCTGATGATCACTTCGATGTATATCCACTCAATGATGATCAACCAAGCCTTTACAAGGCTCCAAACAAGTCACAAGTCCTCCTTCAAGCAATGACAAGTCACAATGATAACGCCTACCTTGTAGCATAGGAAAATGACAGTTAGTCCTTTGTTCTCTTCAACCCTACCCATTCAATCTTCAGGTCTTCTTCCCGTATGCACTCCACAAAGCCCAGTCATGGGTGCTCTGATACCATGTTAACAATCAGAGACAGAGACAAGAGTGAAGAAGCAACAGTCAGAGCAGAGTACTCTCTCACTTACATTATCATTCCGCACACTACTTAGTGAATGTACAACCTAAGGTCACAAAGGACCATTCACACCAAAGCAGTTAAGTCCTAAGCACTGACTTATTTAATGTCCGCATAGTGTGGTATAGCTGGACAACTTAAGTGTCGGGTATGGTCATACCAAAGATAGTAGATCGAGCTTGAAGTCTTAACATTAGCGATGCATCTTGGGGCTAATCCCCGAGGTGTAGGAGAGTCACAGTGGAGCCGCGGCAATCAGCTGAGAGGTGCTTCCCTATGTGTGTATTACGAGACATTACAACTATATGTTATGGGATCTCTCTCTGAGGAGAAGGGAAGGTGAACGTTGGACTACATATTGGATACAAACTCAAAATCGTCATAAGCATTTAGTGCAAATTGAGTCGTAGATGCTCCTGGCCCGCGAGGCCGTGTGGTGGGATTGTCTACCATATGCATGAGGTCTGACTAGTGCCATAGCCAGTGCCAACCCATTTTAGTTCCCATCAACTTCCGTACATTTGATTAATCAATCCCCATGTATACTACTCTTGACTATCAAGGTATAGAGGAGGTATGGTCTAGAAAACCTCAAATGCTCATTTGCATATCTTTGGTTATAAGGCTTTCTGCCATATTTTCAAGGATAAGTATAACAAGCTAGATCCTAAGTTGGTGAAATGCCTCTTTCTTAGTTATGGAGATGCAAGTGAGATGGGCTATTGCCTATGGGATCCACAAGCTCAAAAGGTCATCCATAGCCATAATGTTATTTTCCATGAGAAGAAAATGCATAAGCATCTTGAGTAGGTCGTTGAGGTATGCAAGGTGATATTTTAGAAAGAGCCTCCTATTATTGTATAACCAACTAGATAGCCTACAATAATAGTAGAGCTGATGCTCCAGTCACACTGAGGACCATGATTTTATATAGGAGGTATAGGCCCCATAGCCAATTTTACGGTGATCTACTAGAGATAGATGTCAACCTAATCGGTTTGCACCCTCGATGGATTATGTGATGGTGGATTTGCAAAGGTGATAGTCACTCTTGGAAGAGGGCCATGCAATTAGAGTATGCCTCACTATAGAAAAATCATACATAGGATTTGGTTCCTTTGCCTAGTGAAAAAGTAATTTGCGATACAAGTGGGTGTACAAATTAAAGAGTATCCCTAGATGCCCCAAGCCAGTCTATAAGCCCAAATTGGTTATTAAGGGTTTTAAGCAGGACCACGGTGTTGAGTTTGATGAAGTTTTTTCTCATGTTATTAAGATGACTTGTCAAGATGACTACCCTACGCTTAGCTTTGGCTTTGATTGCACAGCTTGATCTAAATCTCTATCAGATGGATATCAAGATAGTTTTCTTACATGGGGACTTGCATGATGAGACTTATATACAATAGTAGCCTAAGGGCTTTGAAGAAAAAGGCAAGGAACACCTAATGTGCAAGTTGAGAAAGAGTCCTTATGGCCTTAAGCAGGCACCTAGAGAATGGTACTACAATTTTGATGATTTTATACATTCACATGGATATACTCGGTAGCTATATGGATCCATGTTTATATATGAAGAAGGTCTGTGATGGCAGCCTTACAATTTTGCTACTCTATATGTATGATATATTTATTGGTGGGAGTGCTCATGATGAGCTAGATGCCTTAAAAGGTCAGCTCAAGAAGAGCTTTGAGATGAAGCACATGGGATGGGCCTCGCATATTCTTGGGATGCACATCACACATGATCTCTCTACTTGTCACAGGAGTACATCTAGAATGTTCTTAAGTGGTTTCATATGCATGATGTTAAGCCTATTGGATATCCTTTACCTTCTCATGTGAAGGTTAGTCATGCCGATTGTTTGCAGTTTCATGAGTAGAAGGCCAAGATAGCCAAGATCCCCTATGCATCCGCAGTGGCTAGTTTGATATATGCCATGATAGCCACTTGTCTTGACATATCATTTGTAGTGGAAGTTGTGGTACATATATGGTATCATTGGGATGCAATGAAGGGTATCATGAGGTACCTTAAGAGCATTGCAGATATATGCATATATTATGGTGGCCAAGATATAGTATTTGTGGGCTACACTAGCTCTCATTATACAGGATATACTAATAGTAGGAAGTCCACCTCTCTGGCTATCTCTTCACCTTTGCAAGCTCTCGTTATACAAGATATAATAATAGTAGGAAGTCCACATCTAGCTATCTTTTCACCTTTGCTAGAGGTGCTATTACGTAGAATTTCAAGATGCAAAAATGCATGGTCCTTTCCACTACGGAGGTAAAGTACGTTGTAGCCACTAAGGCTTGTAAGGAGGCTCTCTAGTTAGGCCGTTTGCTTGCAAACCTTTGTATTTTTTATATGGTCCCTATACTACGTTTGAATTCTATAAGTGCCATTGAATTTGTCAAGAATCCAATCTTCCATGTGAAGACAAACCACATTGAGGTGCCCTATCACTTCATCAAGGAGGTGATAGAGGAAAAGTCTATTGACCTTGTCAAGATCTTCATTAAAGAGAATCCTGCAAGTCTACTTTACTAAAAGTCTCTCAATGGAACATTTTACCTTCCTTAAGAAGATGATGGACCTAGGATGAGACGAGGTCTATTCCTCATGTGAAAACACCTAGAAAAAATGCCTAATATTGCAAAAAGAATTATCAATTTGCACATTGTTACCAACTTTTTACATTAATTTAATGTAGATGCGGTGTTGGTTGCTGCTGTTTTTGGAGGATGTGTCTTTGTAGTCTAGCAAGGAGATGTTGGTGCAAGGAAATTCTCGTATGAGTGAAAGGTGGAGATTTAGACAAAATCTGATAGATTTTCTTAATGAATCCCAACCATGACCATCTAAAATTTTCCCATAGGGAATTATTATCACCTAGAGAAGATAAGATCTTGTTACAAATTAGAGGTTGTTAGGGGGGTTTTAGATTTGGCAAGGTCTTGACAAGTTGAGATGAGGATGTTAGAAATACAATTTTAACATTTGAAGCTAGGATATCTTAGTATTAAAATAAGGGGTGGGAAATTTCATAGGTTATGCTACCTTCCAAGGAAATTATTGAATCATCACGATCCTACCTACAGAGACATTTTACAATATGGAAATGTTGTCGAGACTTGTCAAGGATTGTGAATCCAATCTCTTGTCAGTATTTCCAAGTCCCTTGGGGGATTCAGTTGATGGCTCTTTTGAAAGGTATATACAGGTTGCTATATTCCAGGACAACTCTCTATTCCATGAGGACAAGATTAATATTCACACAAATACTAAGCTGCATTGCAGACTATAAGGAAAATCAGCAGGGGTAGTTCAACGTACAATACCTTTTTTGTTCCACCACGTGAAGATGATGATTCATGCTTAGTTGTGGAAGAGGGCTGATTTGTACATTTCTATTTGATTGTTTTAATGTCCATTCTAAGGTTTAGAAGGGGGGAAAGGAAATGAATCAAAGGAAAAAAATGAAAAATGAGAAGGGGGAGAAAGATGAGGTTTGAAACGTTCGTGAAGAAGAAGAAAGAAACGTTGGATTTTGGGGGATGCCTATTGATGATGACAAATGTGGAAGGAGAGGGAGCACACTCCATATGCATGAAAAAAATGATCCGCAATGTGAGATTTTGAGAGGGATGGGTGCTCAGAGCACTGCAGAGGGCATGGCACCTACATTGGCCTCCACCAAACCCCCCTGCTTCGACTGATAACACCACCATTGGTGGCGTCTACGACTGCTTCATTGATAGGTGCTGCTCCTTGCCCACCCATCAACTTTATTATTGCATTCGCATAACACCAATCTTACCTCACGGCCTCTAATTTAATACCATATCCTATCATGTCATATCATCTAGACTGTGGGTGCCATCCTTCTGCACTAGCATCAGCCATCCCTCACACACTCCATCAACAGGAACCACGAAACACACACACACACACACACACACACACACACACACACACACACACACACACACACACACACACACACACACACACACACACATAGAGAGAGAGAGAGAGAGAGAGAGAGAGAGAGAGAGAGAGAGAGAGAGAGAGAGAGAGAGAGAGAGAGAGAGAGAGAGAGAGAGAGAGAGAGAGAGAACCTTATGGAGGGCGCCTTCATCCTAATAACGACTTTGTGAAGGGAGAGCAATAGGGAGTTTAAAAAATTCAAATCAGAGTCAAGAATATTGATGATAATCCCAATTAGAGAAGAGCAAGAGGAAAGAATTGAAATTCATGCCTTCTAATGATCATCACCATGATTTTTCTTCTATCCTCAAACTGGAGCTTCAATGTACCCACCTAAATTGAAGTGGTAGGTTTGGAGAATAATTTCTCCTCTTCAAATCGCTTCACTTCACTCTTGATTCCGTGAAAGCATGATGGAGATATTCAATTACTCATTTCCCCTTCACAAGTCATCATCCCCAAATCTATGGAAGCCATAGTTTTAAGTTTAAGATTAATCTAAAAGAGTTATAAGGGGCCATTCCTAAGGCAATCATGCAATTCGCAAAGGAAAATATCAAGAGATGAGAAATGGTGAGCTTGCAATTCACAATGATTGGGTAGACTTCTCCTTGGTCGGACTGCAAAGGACACAACCTCCAAAAACACAATAGCGACTCGAACTATCACGTAAGTGACTTATCTCGTCTAACAAAAAAAAACAATGCAACATAAATATTTATTTGGTTTATAATTTTTATAAAATTTCTTTTTTTTGAACCTGATTTTCAACTCTAAATGATTGTTAATATTTATATATGTCTAATTGCATATTTTAAAAATAAAAAAATAATTAAAATATTTTAAAATGGCATAGATAATTTTTTATAAAATCAAAAATAGTTATTCTAGATGAAATTTATAGTATTTATTGATAAAAATCATTTTTTTAATTCAAAAAAATTAGGGTCTTTTATATGAAAATTGAGAAAATAGTTTTGGATGTTTTATGAAATTTTCTTGGGATTAAAGAAAAATAAAATTAATTTGATGTTATTACTTTGAAACACTATTAATATACAATATGGTGTTCATGACTTCACACAAATTAAGAATGTTCACAAAGTATTAAGTTATACCGTATGGGACAAAGGAAACATTTTAAAAGGAAAATTAGAGTTAATGGGTTTGTGAAATGTTAGATAATTTTTTTTGAATGTTTTTTTATTAGTAAATAATACAAAGAATTTATTATGTAAAGGGAGAGAAGAGATAGCCTAAAAAGAACTTCAACGGAGATGTGTAGATAGATCCATTGGATCTATGCCTTGAAACCAGTTCCCTAAGGGATAAATATCCTAGGCTTAGTATTCTAGTGTCCAGTATAGAGACACAGCCGTGAAGGTTAAAAACAAAAGTGAAGTGCAAGACTAAGTAGGCTTACTAAAGTCTAGATATTTTTATGAGAATAATTGGACTAATATGAATGAGTGTCTTAAATATCATGGAAGGCTAGACATAGTTAATAAGATTAGAGCAAAAAATCACATATCTAGTGCAACAACTCGCAGGAGTTTGCTCGAAAACCCGGTTAAAAGTGGCTCGGTCTTTGGCCAATCATTTCTTGGTGCGTTTTTCGAGAGCCAAGTGCACTCGAACGAGCGATCGATCTCACTAGAATATTTAAATCCTAGGTATTTATGAGTGAACATGAGGTTTCTATTCTAAGGGACTATTTTTCGAATTTACTCCAAGATTTCCAAAGGAGAATATTGGATTGGGCAAGAGACACAGAATTAGTAGAGGGGGGAAAATATTTTGGCTTGCAATTAACTATAGACGTAGAAAAATTATCTTTCTGAAGTTGGAGCTATAATGATTGCACACAAACCATAGTTTTATTTGCAGTGCATTTTGGACTAATAGATGTAATTGAAATAAATATAGTTAGTGTGTTGTACCACTTTGATTGGTATTATCACAACGTTTATCGACCTTTTAGAAGAGTGGTATGGGATGAGGTGTTGCCTTGGATAGTGCATCCAGAGGTTTAAAAGTTATATTCAATACAAAAGACGTTAGAGAGATCATTGAAATTTTAGGCCTAATTCCTGAGCAAGAAGAAAAGTTGCCTTATGGAGAAATAGACCCAAAATTACCAATCATTCTCAAACTTCTAAGCACACATGCAATCAAGAACCTATTGTTAGAGTGTTAAATAAAACGTGCAAAATTTTGGAGTATGACAGTAATAGCTATTTCATTGATAGTGGATGAATTCAGAGGAGAGATGGAGACATCAAAATGAAGCTCCAGATCAACGAGCTAAAGAATGCGTGGCGTGATAGAGGCTTGGCTATTAGAAAGTCTTGAAAGGGTGAATACATTATTGAACCTGGGGATAGACGTTGTGTCTAACTCAACAAGAACTTGTTAGCTCTAGCATATCATTTGATAGAACATCATCAAAAGAAAGTGAAGTAAACTCATATCAATGGTATCGAGTGGCCTCAAGCACCAATAGTGTCATCAGGAAAAGGAGTAGACAAAGTAGCAAAGGTAGAATGAGTGAAGTTAATGCTACAATAGGGAGTACTGAACTACCCTTTGATTAGGATTTAGAGTCAAATTTTGAATTGTGACAATTATTTAAGGAGCCAAAAGAGGTTCCGTGAGTGAGTAGCAAATTTCGAACTACAATCTTTGTTTAGAATTTCCCATAAGGGAGATTCAATTTCAAGTCATCATACTTGATCTAGGGTTGAGATCTTTATTTAAGAAGCCCAAGGGAATCTATGTGGTTGAATATTACCCAAGATTTAGGGTTAGAGATATTATTTAGAGAAACAATGAATGACAACCCAGTCAAATTAGCTGACTTCACGCAATTTGGAGGACTGTGGGACGAGGATCTTGATGCATATTTGCAAATATTTGAGGTGACCTGTGTCGCCAATGAGATAGTAGATGATGATCAAAAGATTCATATATTCCCTACAACATTAAAATATAAAGTAGCAAGGTGGTACGGGAATCTAGATCCCCAACATAAAGTGATTTATGCTACCTTATCAAGAGCGTTCCTAGAAAAATTTCGACGGCAAGGTTTCCAAGATAGACTAGCCCTTCAATTGGATTATTTGTCCCAAGAAACAACTAAAAGTCTTGAACATTACATTGAACGTATGGAGACAATTATTCGAAAGATGAATCTAGCTCCTAAAGAGCCCGCACAAAAGAGTAAATTTATTGATCTTGAAGTTCATCAGCATGTTAGCCTACAATGGCCAGCTACACTAGCAGATGCTAAAACACATGCTAGATGGTGGGAAGAAGTGCAACTTAGCCAAAAATGATGGAGGGAATTATTTAAAGGACCTTAGATGAAATATCCAAGCACTTAAAGTGGGATATCTAAGAACGTGTCTTATGTGACCGTTCCTTTAAATCTGTATACTTAAACTCCAACCTATATGATGTAGAGAAGAATGCCTTCTATGACTCAATCTCAATCCCCTCTTGATGAAGTGAAAGTAGTCGATATTATTGCAAAATCCCTAGGAAAGTTGAAGGAGGAAATTATGGGTGCAGTGCAAGCACCCTTGAAAGAAATTTATTCGATAACAACACAGTCTTCTAGTGCACAACAATCCTAGAGCAGCTCAACTCCAAACCCACCTAGATCCAATATCTCGTGTGGTAAGTGTCATGGGTATGGCCATGTGGCTATAGAGTGTCAGATGCCTTCAAGACTAATTCCTGACCATCCACAGTTCTGCACTTTTTGCCTTAAGACACATCATCTAGATACAAATTGTTGGCATAAGATAGGTCAAGAGCAACAACAAGCTCGTTCAATGTAAAAAAATTATAATTACATGGATAGTAATAATACGAATTATGAGATTGGACCACCTAATCAACGTTTTAGGCTGAGAGGATTGCCAACTATCACTAAATTGATTGCTTATTATGCATTCTCTATTTAATAAATTTATGTCAATAAATTAATGACTCACTTTTCTTTAAGTGTTGATGATGATCTAGCATGGCCATGAGACCATGTAGAGACCATTATTCCTAGTGCATCACTTAATGGGGTGATCAGAGCACTATGACGGGGATATCTGGTACAGGCAGTACAAGTTATAAAGGGGGAAAGAAGTGTCTGCCAAGTGTAAGAGTGTACACAAGAACCAAGGAGTTACACATAAATGAAGATGGATTGACTTCTAAGAAGAGGAAGTGCATTAGCATTGTGTATATGTATTCATGTGTGCATCCAGGGATGCCTGGGAATGTTTATTTGTGTGTAATGAGCATCGCATTCATTTGGGGTCATCCTCTCCCCTACAAGTCAAGGTTTAAGGTCTTTTCTTTCATTAAGAAAGATGAGAGAGGGAACTCTCTCACTAAGAAAGACGAGAGATGTGATCCTCTGGAAGTGAGGAGAGAAGTTATTTTCTCTTTCTAAGGTCTAAAATGACACAAGCTTTTATGTGGAATTCAATCTTAAGGTTGAGGCCCAAGGCAATCTAATGAACTCTCCTTATCTATGACTCAAGGTGGTTGCATGGACCACAAGTTAAGAGTACAGTTTAAAAAGCTACTTTTAAAAAAAATCATTTTTAAAATATCTCACAATAGAAAAATGATCTCTAAAAATAGGCTGCGTGGGTTATCAGAAACAATGAGATCTACAACTTTCATGTTGGACTTTTCATCCAAACAACGCACAAAGAGATATCTCAAAATTAGTGATGTAGAGTGGAACAACAACATCTTGCATGAAGATCAACTCAACTCCCTCTCCAAGAAGAGAAGCTCTTGAAACCCTTTAAAAGAGGAGGCTCTCCTTGGGTGTAAGGGGGAGGTGAAGGAAGCATCACTTTGCATGTATCCAAGAGGAGAAGAGAAGGTGCAAGTGCTGTGGAAGCCCTACTGAAATCAAGTGCTACGGAAGCCCTACTGAAATCAAGTGCTGCGGAAGCTCTGTTGAAATCAAATTCCAAGAGGATAAGAGAAAGTGAAAGTGTTGCAGAAGCTCTACTGAAATCAAGTTCCAAGAGGAGAAGAGAAGGTGCAAGTGTTGCAGAAGCTATGTTGAAATCAAGCGCCAAGAGGAGAGCCCTACATATATTGTGTAGGAGAGAAGGAGACTCAAGAAGGATCAAAAGGTACTAACTTCTAAGTTGTGTAAGTGTTAGTTGGTTGTATACTGTGCAAGGAACTATGATCTTGTTTCCAAGATCTACAAGTAAGAACTGGCTTATGTGTAACGAAGGAGCTTGCTCCTTGTCAATGATATAACTCCACAAGGGGGGGGACTAGCCCATCTTCTAGTCCCTAGTGTGTTGCCAATCTCTCTACCTCTCTCTCTACATCTTTCTCTTCTCTCATCTATTCTCCCTCTGTGCCAACATAATATTCGCCATATATTTTTTAAGTATATAATAAAGTCAAGCATGTATCTCGGATTCTATAACACCAATCCAAGGTAGACCCCCAGTACCTCGAAATAATTACAATAGTGATGGAAACCGAGGAAGAAATTCTCCTTTTAGGAGAAATAATGGTAATTTTCGTAATCCAATGGGGCAAAATGGACAATAAAGGCCTAGGGGACCGGTAATTTGTTATTGATGCCAACAAGAAGGTCATATAGCTGCATATTGTTCAAATGAGCGTAAAAATCAAGACTTTACTCCTCTTTGTAGGAGATGTAGTGGTGAATGGCATCATGAAGAGAATTGCCCTAAGTGAGAAGATAACAAAACTAATGACATGGGTGAGCAAGTTTCTAATGAACCCTCAACCTCATTTGCAAATTTGGTTGAAGTAGAAACAACAAGGCAAGTGAGTGGGGTTAGGTCTAACTTCATACCCCGTAGGGTGAACTTTAAGACTAACCCCATGATTGGTGTGGCTACTAGAGTGCAAAAGTGGCAATGAGAGGAGCAAGGTCTAGAGGAAGAAAGTCTACAATTAAAGGGAGTAGCGAAGGATAAATCTAAGGATATAGATCCTAATGTAGAGATACATGAATTATATTCTCCACAACATTCCTCTGACCATCCATTATTACCTGTGCCCTTAGCAAATCCTAAGATTCAAGTGGAAGTAGTTCATTTTCCTAAAAGACTGATTCCTCCCAAGGAAGGAAGTAAAGAGCACGCAGAAGCAATAAACAAGACCTATGATCTTTGGGCTACATTAGAACAAGTATCTTTGACCATTAACCTTCGACAATTGTTGGGGAAATAGCACCTACATGTCGAAAGCAGCTTTATCATAAATTAGTTTGGTGTTGAAGGAAGATAATTGAGATTAATGCTTCTAAAGTAAACGTAAACTCTTCCAAAAGGAAAACAATTAAGGACATAAAAATATTGGATTTGTTTGTGGATCCAGGAGCTCTAGTTATATATACTACTATTAATGGCCACTTGCTGAATGAAGTGTAGTTAGATGGTGGCTCAACAGTCAATTTGATGACAGAACAAATGATGCAAGAATTAGGGTTGAAGAATCTAGATCCTACCCATATCATTTAACGTGTGGCTAATTAGAGGAAAGTGACTCCTTTGGGGTTACTCAGAAATCTAAAATCGATGGTAGCTGGATTAGAATTTCATGTAAACTATTTGATAGTTTGTTCACATACAAATACCTCATCATATTTTGTGTTGCTGGGACGACCTTGGCTATACCAAGTAGATGCATTCAAGATTGGTACAAAGGTTCAATTGTAATTGGTGCTAGAAATGATTGGGTTAAAATACAAGTTATTTCAAAAGGATTTTTGAAAGAGTCATGAGATGAGATGGTTAGTGAAATGGATGAGAAATCCAACATTGAGTTTTATGATTTGAAAATGGAGAGGACTGATCACGAAGGGCCTTATGTTTGGTTATTTAAAACACATCACCCAGCAAGAGTAGAAAAAGTAGAGGTAAATACAGTACATCAGCCTCACAAGGTAGAACTTATGGGTATTGGTAAATATGATGTAACATTTTCATTAAACAATGATTCAGATAGTGATATTACTCACTAGTTGTCTACATTTGAAGATGCAACCCTAGACTACTTAATGCTCTCTATAGGGAAATCGGAATGCTTTGCTGATTCACTTGAAACATATTTCCAATTATCCATGGATCAGGAAGAAAATAATCAAGAAGATGTGTTTTTTACGTGTAGTAGGGTAGAAGTGATTTATATGGATGAATTAGAAGAGGAAGAGATGCCTGAGTTAGTGACATTTAATGCAAATAACATCTCAACAACCTCTTTGGAAAATAAGGACGAATTTGATGTAACTGAGAATAATAATGGCATGCTTGAGAATAGGGTCTTTGTTGCTTTCCCTTATGAGGAAAATGCTCTACCCTTTGGATTTGAACAATTGCCAGATATAGTTAAAAGAACTTATTGTCACCAGCTAGAAAGAAAGGAAAGAGAAAGGAGGAGTAGAAATAGGTGCAAATGATTACAAAGACCAATATCACATGATGATGAGGATGACTTAGCTTCCGCCTTATATAGGTTTGCACAAACATCTAGTGAACATCATGGTAATTATGTTAGGATCATTAGATAATTAAACAAGGCATTGGAAGTAGAATGTGAGGCAGCAATGACTCTTGTAAATGAAGTAATGAAGAAAATTACCAAGTTAAAAAAAGAAAAGTTAGAATTTCAATTTAGAGAAAGGCGATATCTAGATGAAATTTCACTCTTAGAGTTGTATTTAGAAGAACAGAAGTCGAAATTAAGTAGTGGGGAGTTACAAATAGATACCTATAGATAAGAACTATTGGGATGAATATGAAAAGACTAATAGATTTTGGAAAAAAGATAAATCTAAGTGTACTTTTGAACCAAAAACTCGATTGAAAAACCCTACTAGTGTTCCCTGGTTGTATCATCCCTTTAAGCGCTTCAATGGAAACACAGAAGATGTATCATTCTTCTAAGGGACCACTAGTTGGTTATCAACGAGTCCAATTTAAACCCGCTAAGATCAATATGCAAAATATGCAAGAGGTTGTGTTGCCTCATCCAAAAGAAAGGGTGATCGATTTTAATATCTATGGGGATGGAAAGGAACCACAACTTAGATTGTTTGAACTTGCGACACCTAGGGATTTTGTAGAACTTAAACAAGTCATACATTATCTAGGGTTGTTGAATTCAAGGTGAGGAAAATGAGGATCTGCATTCATTAGTTCTTAAGCTTAGGGGTAATCAATGGTCTTGGAGTTTAGATGATCAAGAATATTTAGAAAAGAATAATAAAATCTTATGCCAATATCGTCATAAGTTACATGCTCAATATCCATGTGATTTAGAGCGAAAACCTAGCATAATTGATTCTATCCAATCCTCATTTATAATGAAGTCTAATAAGGATTTAAACATCACTAATGGCTACTTGGATAAAAAATGGAAAAGATATATTGCAAAATCCTTTTGTGAGATAGAAAATGTCTATAGAATAGAGGTTGATGGTGCTACTCAATATAATCTCACTATTATTCCTTATAGGGCTTTACCCTTGATACATTGTGTGAATGTGGGGGAAGAAGAACCAAAATCGAGTACCAGGAATAGTTTGCTTGAAAATGTATCAATGGGGATATCTGAGGATGTACCTACAATCAAGCCTCAAAAAATAGTCTCTTTGTTTCTTGAAGAGCTCGAAGTGGTAGTTAAAATAGAAATAGTAGAAGGGAAATATTTAAATCTAGGAGCTCACTTGGAATCCCAAGATCGGAGAAGATTTGAGAAAGTATTGCGAGCACATGTTGGGGAATTTTCTTGTCTTATACTAACCTTAAAGGTATTAAAGTTGAACTTTGTCAGCATTATATTGATCTAGAACCAGGCACAAAACCCGTATGTCAACGCCAACAATGAATAAATCCTGTGTATGAAGAATTGGTCAAAGTTGAGATTACTAAGCTTCTTGATGTGGGATTTATTTATCTTGTTGCATATAGTGAATGGGTTTCCCCTATTGTGGTAGTACCCAAGAAGAACAATAAGAAGATTCACATTTGTGTTGATTATAGAAATCTGAATAGCAAAACACATAAAGATCATTTTCATTCACCATTTACAGATTAGGTACTTGATAAAGTTGCATGCCATGAGCTATATTCTTTCATTGATGGGTTTAGTGGCTACAATCAAGTACTAATTCATCTGAAAGATCAATCCAAAACTACTTTTACTACTGAATGGGATACATTTGCCTATAAAGTGATGCCTTTTGGCTTATGTAATGCACCCGTAACATTTCAAAGAGTTATGATTACAGTCTATCAAGATTTTCTACGACAATGGATGGAAGTTTTTCTAGATGATTTTTGTGTCTTTGGGGCAGCAAAAGAAATGCCTGATCAATTGGCCCAAGTTTTTGAAGGTAGTGGATGACGTAGGTATCTACTTGAACCATGGTAAATGTGTTTTTGGAGTGCCAAAAGGAATTTTGTTGGGGCATATCGTTTCTAAACAAGGTATTGCTATGGGTCCAGATAAAATTGCAAAGATTTCTCCACTTCCACCTCCAACAAATCTTAAGCAATTGCATGGTTTTTTAGGACATCTAAATTATTATCGATGATTTATTTCAAATTTTGCTAAGGTGGCATCACCTTTGATAAATTTTCTACGAAAGGATACTCCTTTCAATTGGGATGATGTCTGCCAGAAAGCATTTGAATTTCTTAAGCAAAAGTTAATTGAAGGACCAATATTGGCACCCCCAGACAAAATAATTTCATATTCATGCCAATGCATCTATGTATGTTGTAGGAGTTGTTTTATGCCAAGCAGATGATAATAAGGTGGATCATCCAATTTATTATGCGAGTCGAAATTTAAGTGATGTAGAAAGGAACTACGCCACCACTGAGAAAGAATGCCTATCAATGGTATTTGTGGTGGAAAAAAATTGTCATTACTTATTAGGGAACAAATTTACCATTTATGTGGATCATGAGGCGTTAAAGTATTTGCTTAATAAAGTAGAACTTTCAGGAAGTATAATTTGTTGGATGTTATTATTTTAGGAGTTTGATTTGCAAATAGTTACTTGTCTTAGTAGAGCTCATGTTTTAGCAGATTATCTTTCATGATTATTAACATCAAACAAGGAGGAAGGTGTAGAAGATGATTTGCCGAATGCATCACTTTTTACTGTGGAGACGTAAGTTCCATGGTATGTTGATATTGCAACTTTTTTTAGCACAACTCGATATCCACCTGGTGTTGATAAATGACGAAAGCAATAAATTTTAATGTAAGCACACTCCTATGGATTATTAGGAGGTTACCTTTATAAATTCTTTCCATGTGAGGGTATCTATCGATGATGTGTAAGGAAAGATGAAGTCTAAGTGGTTCTTAAGGCATTTCATGATAAGCCGTGTGGTGGCCATTTTGTCTGTGAATTAACTACAAGGAAAGTTCTATTAGCTGGTTTACTGGTGGCTTATCCTATTTAAAGATGCTTATTATTATTGTCAAAAATGTGTTGTATGTCAAAGGACTGGTCGTCCTTCTAAGAGATTTGCTACGCCTTTGATACCTATATTGGCATTAGCGCCTTTTGAGAAGTGGGGAGTTGACTTTGTAGGCCCAATTGATCCACCTATTAGATATCGATCTAATCTTTATATCTTGGTCTGTACTGACTATATTACAAAGTGGATGGAAGCAAAAGTGCTTAAGATGGATAAAGCCATTGATGTGGCCAAGTTTATGTATGAGAATATCGTTACACGTTTTGGTTGCCCACTAGAATTAGTAAGTGACCGAGGTTCCCATTTCTTGAATGGTCTTATTAGCAAGCTAATGGAAATATACAAAATTAAGCATCATAAATCAATGCCTTATTACCCTAGAGCTAACGGCCAGGTTGAAGTAGCCAATCACATTATTTGGGGGATTTTAACTAAAATGGTTGCTTCTCACCGGCGAGATTGGGATGAACATTTATATGAGGCATTATGGGCCTATAGAACCACTTATAAAGTGATAGTGCAAAATACACCCTTCAATTTAGTTTATGGAACCAATGCTATTTTTCCAATTGAGCAAGAGTTTCCTACTCTACGAATAGGCCTCTTGTTACGATTAGGTGAGGCTAAATTTTTGAAGCAAAGGATTTTACAATTGGTGAAGTTAGATTAGGAACGACTTTTAGCTTTACAGAGCTTAGAAGCAATGTAGAAACGTCGTAAAGCATGGCATTGTCAAAACATTAAAGTATAAGAATTTAAAGAGGATGATTTAGTTTTATTATATAATAGTCGATACTAAAAATTTCTTGGGAACCTCAAAATTAGTTGGTTAGGACCTTTTAAGGTTATTAAAGTTTATGATACTGGGTCTCTAGATGTGCAGGATATTAATGCTGAAAATGAGATATTTAGAGTTAATGGCCTCCGCCTCAAACATTTTGTGACTTAGTTTAGTTAGGTATAGTTAGGTAAGTGGTTAGAATGACCTTAACTAATCTACATTTGGGTTCTTTTCTTTTGGGGGTTTTTAATGGGATGTATGTATGGCTTTTCTGTGGATAGATGCGGTTTACCCTCGTCTTGATGTTGATAGTTCTGATCCTATTCATGTCGGGTCTTATAGTATTCCACAATTTTAGACACATGACAGGTTTTTATATGCACTGAGGGAAGATGCTTGTTGTGGTTCTTCTTTTGTGATCATTTTTTGTTTGCAATACCATCCACCCTTTGGTTGTAGACCCTGTCAACATCATCTTTATGTGCATGCGCAGCTCCTGTGTTGGCAGTGTCACACATACTTTTGACGTTATAGTACCAGAGTCATGCATGATGCTATAGGTTACACGTATCAACGCCACGATTATGATAGTGTATTCTCACCTAAGCGTGGTGTTGCTCAGTATAGGGTGGGTAGAGAGAAACATGAATTTTCTCGATATCAAGCTATTGTTTACTGTTTTACTCCATCATATCCTGATGATCAAGTAAATGTTAGTTGTCCCTGTTGGGATTATATTTGTTGGTATGTGGATACGACCGAGGACTACTCTTTAGGATGTTTACCAGTGGTACCTATGCCCTACTATCATGATGCAGCTTCAGCTCCACTCCATGATATGATGGAGGTTCTTAGTGATGCGCCTGATAGTGGATCTATGACCTTTGATGTGCCTACACTAGAGGCTATTCCTGAGCATCCTTTATCTGATAGTTTAGTTTATAGGTTTGCCTTAGATAGTGTTGATGATTTTGGATTAGGGTTACTGTTTGTGGTAGAAGATCTTAGGGAGTTCAAAAATTTTAGTTTAGATATTTTATTTTCTTAGCCTTTTGGGTTTTTATTTTCTTCCATATTAAAAATGATAATAATCCTTGAAAAAAAACTTCCCAAGTAGATGACTTTTTACTTCAGGATTTAGCACACTTTAGTTTAGTTAGTCTTCACATGGTTAGGTAGTTAGTTGCACGCACGGTTAGGGTATTCCTTTCAGTGATGGGAGTAAAAGATACTTAAGTTTAGCTAGATAGACGGGAATAGTTATCAAGTGGAGAAATGTACTGCTATAAACAACTAGGCGGTGGAAGCATTGAGATAGACTAGTTAACTGAGATTGTGACATGAGTATATGACAAATCTTTTGTGTAGGGAAAAGTTTCATTATTTATTTATCTAACCCTTTAATAGTGTATTGGTTAGTGAATGATTTATTTGTAGATTTGATTATTGTTTTGATTTAAACGTTGTTGCATACTTATATTGATAATTCTCAGAGGTGCAATATCCACGTACATACCATGATGTTTCACCCCCAAACTATTTATCCATATTCATTTGAAAGGAAAAAAATACAAAAATAGAAATTTATTGAACTAAATTAGTGATTTTAAAAGCCTAAGTAATTATAGAGGAACGATAAATAATTTTTTTAAAAAACCCAAAAGATACATAAACAATTTAGTATATATAAGAGTCCACCCACATGGGATGGGACTTAGTACTAGGGAGTGATTCCAAAAGGGGTGATGTGTGTGCATAACATAGTGAATTTCACTGTATGGGTGTTTGATTAGGAATCCCATAGAGTTTTCCCTTGTCTTTTTTGTCGCTTTTCTAGCGATATATGGGGTAGCTGAATAACAATGTTCTCTCCACGAAATTTTGACTAGGAGTAGCGTGGAAGGGAGATGCTAAGCTGGTGGGTCTCTTTGTCCTTTCATTTTCCTAGGCAACATGACTAGTATTATGCGCTAGATTAGATTCCTTGAGTGAAGTTGTTGGGTTGAAATGTTTGACCGTTCAATTATGTGATGTATTCTTAGCCTTCTAGTTGATCCTTCATTATTAAAAAAAAAAAGAAACACTTAAATTCTAATTCAAATAATAAAATTTTGTAAGATTTTATATATTTATTATTCAAACAACAAGAAAAATAAGGAAGAAAAGAAAAAAAAGACCTGAGACTGCAAGGTTTTAAAAAAGAAAACACCAAAAGAAGATAACCATCGCCTCTGAGGTCTTGGTAGGTTGTAGGGATTTCCTTGACGGGTGCCCTACATCCAATGCCTTGCATCTCTTTGGGGTGGACCTTTTGGGAAGGAGAATAAATTTATATACTCTTTTGTCATTGAAAAAAAGCCACTACTATTTATAAAAAAAAACCAACAAACAAACACTCCCGACAGTTGGAAGTTAGAGACCATTGACTGGTTGTTCTAGTAGAACATGGAGGGTTAGCAGCTAAACCATAGGAGTCCTATTTGGTGTCGTAATGTTAGCTTTATTTGTTTGGGTTCTTTGTAGGCATGGACCTTATTAGTGAGGCTAGCAATATTCCTAGTGGGATAGTAGTGTGGCATTTTCTTGCCTAGACGGATTATTGTTGTTTAGCGACTCTAGAAAGCTTCCTAGTTGGTATATTCTATGCATCGGATGAAGCTCTGTTATGCACTTAAGTGGGGAGAGTGGAAAAGGGGAATGTTAGTATGCATAAGTTTTTATATAACTTAATTGAAATACTTATCTTGTTGGATTTATAATATGACACCAGTAAATATTTTCCTATCTTTTCAGTATCTGCTAGTTTTCAATGTGTGGTTTTGCAGATCTTGTAGTTGTGCTAGCGAGGACACTTTGCAATTAAGTGAGGGAGAGTATATTGTTTTCTTTTGAGAATGCGTAGCAATGCTCGTGATAGTTTTGTTTGTGATGTTTGTGGTAGCTAGGCTCGTGCAGACACTTCGCAATTAAGTGGAGAAGAATGACAACACCTAGAAACAATGCCTAATATTGCAAAAAATAAAATAAAAAAATCCACACAATTGGCACATTTTTACCAACTTTTTACATTAATTTAATGTAGATGTAGTGTTCATTGTTACTATTTTTGGAGGATGTGTCTTTGTAGTCTAGCAAGGAGATGTTAGTGCAAGGAAATTCTTCTACGAGAGAAAGATGGATTTTTATACAAAATCTAATAGATTTTCTTAGTGAATCCCAACCATGACCATCTAAATTTTTCCCATAGGGAATTATTATTTCCTAGAGAAGATAAGATCTTGATACAAATTAGAGGTTGTTAGGGGGTTTTTAGATTTGGCAAGGTCTTGACAAGTTGAGATGAGGATGTTAGAAGTGCAATTTTAAGATTTGGAGCTAGGATATTTTAGTATTAATTTAAGGGGTGGGAAATTTCATAAGTTATGCTACTTTCCAATGAAATTATTAAATCATCATGATCCTACCTACGGAGACATTTTACAGTATGGAAATGTTGTCAAGACTTGTCAGGGTTGTCAATATTTCCAAGTCCCTTGGGGGATTGAATTGATGGCTCTTTTGAAAGGGATACATAGGTTGATATATTCCAGGACAACTCTCTATTCAATGAGGATGAGATTAAAAATATTCACACAAATACTATGGCTACATTGCAGACTATAAGGAACATCAGCAAGGGTAGTTCAACGTACAACATCTTTTATGTTCCACCATGTGAAGATGATGGTGATTTAGGCTCAGTTGTGGAAGAGGACTAATTTATACATTTCCATTTGATTGTTTTAATGTCCATTCTAAGGTTTAGAGGGGGGAAAGGAAATGAATTTAAGGAAAAAAATAAAAAAATGGGAAGGGGGAGAAAGAGGCGGTTAAAACATTCGTGAAGGAGAAGAAAGGAGAGTTGGATTTTAGGGGATGCCTACTAATGATGACGAATGTGGAAGGAGAGGGAGAGCACTATGTATGCATGAAAAAAATGATCAGCAATGTGAGATTTCCAGAAGGATGGGTGCTCGTGGCATTGCAAAGGGCATGGTGCCTACATTGGCCTCTACCAAACCCCCTACTTGAGCTGATAATACCACCACTGGCAACGTCTGCTGCTTCATTGATAGCTGTTTCTCCTTTCTCACCCATCATCTTTATTATTGCATCCTTCATAACGCCAATCTTACCTCACAATCTCTAATTCAATACATATCCTATCACATCATATCATCCAAATTGTGGGCACCATCCTTCTGCACCTGCATCAGTCATCCCTCACACACCATCAACACCAACCACGAAACATAGAGAGAGAGAGAGAGAGAGAGAGAGAGAGAGAGAGAGAGAGAGAGAGAGAGAGAGAGAGAGAGAGAGAGAGAGAGAGAGAGAGAGAGAGAGAGAGAGAGAGAGAGAGAGAGAGAGAGAGAGAGAGAGAGAGAGAGAGAGAGAGAGAGAGAGTTATATTAACGTCTTCTAAAGACCAAAACTGGCCTATGAGACAAACTGTGATACAACTGATGAGATCCAGCTTTCCAAAATAAAAGTGCTGAATGAAAAGCTAAAAACTGGAAACTAAAAATACGGTGCTGTGAGTGAGATAAGTGTCGTGTATGTGTATGTGCGTATGTAGCTCTGGTACTCCAGATAATGGCTACAAAAGGGGAACAAATGTCGGCTGTGATAGGGGAACAAATGTCGGCTGTGATAAAGTGGTGCGATGTGTATATGTAACAAATGCAGGGAGATATACTATCCTGGGATGTAGTAGCAGTCGTCGAAGTCGCTAATAGCAGGTGATCCCTCCTGGATGCAGGATCTGGTACATCGGCGGTGGAGAAAGAGCAAATTGGAGATCTGAGATCCAATGTGTCGAGTGTTGTCGGATCTCAGTCTGCTGTCGATGTAGATCAAGAATCCTCCAGATCTCTTGTCGGTGTGGCTGTGGGGTCCGAAACCCACGAATCCTCGTGCGGCGTTGGGTACACTGGTCCTTAGCCTGCTGTAGTGTGAGCTCGGAGGTCTGGCTGGAGGCTGGTACTGTAGCTCTCACTCTGTCTGTCTGAAAGAACTGTGTAATAGTCATCTGGGTGGGCCTCTCTATGACTGGGACCCGCTGTGTGCTCTGCTCTCTGATGTGCCATGCCTCTCCCAGAAAACGGCCAAATGATCTCTGATCCATATTAGTCATACATCCCTGAAGTGAGCTGCTCAATGTGTAGCTAGATCTCAACTCTGAGTATGTCGGGCATCTGAGAACAAAATGCTCCTCACTCTCCACCTCTGATCTGCAAAGGGGACATATCCTCTCCTCCCGTGGGATGCCACCGGCTCTGCCACTCTCAATCATAAGCTGATGTGATGATACCCTGAGCTGTCCAATAAGAATTCTCAATCGATGTGGCATATAGATCTGCATATATCTCGGAATCTCTATGAATCCTTGCTCTGATATGCTCAAGAACTGTGTATAATAATGTGCCATCTTTGATGGCAGTGGCTGTGCAGGGCTGACCCATGTCCTCTGTATATAAATATGCCATATCTCCTGTCTGATGACTCTGTTCCTCTCAAAGAGAGAGAGGGTGTAAGTGGGAGCCTGAGTATCATATAGAAGAGGTGGGAGTCCAGCCCATGTCTATCAAACCAAGCTCTAGTCTGTGCATACCATGATGTGGTATCCCCTGCTCGAGCCATCTCCTGAGATGCCATATATGCTCTGTATGCAATGCGATCTCTGTCCATATCCTGAAATCTGTGTAGGAAGCAGACTGTCTGAAATAATGCCTCGACTAGCATGGGCGGTGTGGCAAGCTCTGCTCGCACAATGTCATGTGGGACTGAGGCCTTGCTGTGAATCAATCTAGATATCATGATCACCTGAGGTCTCTCCATCAATGTCCATACATAATCGGCAAGGCCTGGCCCCCATATAGCTGCTCCATACATCAATGCTGGAGTGACTAGAGTATCAAAGAGCCACCCCTTGGTGCGGGGCTCCTAGAAATGTGCCTGATGACACTGTCGCTCCATAAGAGCCAATGCTGAGTATCCTCTAGTGAGGCGGTCACGAGTTGCCTGTGTCATCGAGAAAGTCCCTAAAGCTGCTGTAAAGGTGACTCCCAAATATACATATGATCCAGTAACCTCAATACTCCCTCTTGCTGCCATGAAAATACTCTGTCTGTGTATCTGAGCTGATGTATGGAATATAAGAACCTTGGTTTTACCAAGGTTCACTGTCATGCTTCTCTGTATGCAAAAATCATCCAATGCTAATAAATGCTGCTGTAATCCCTGAGCTGAATCTGAGACCAATACAATGTCATCTGCATATAGTAAGATATGAACTGTGGCTCCACTGAGATCTATACCTACACAGGCTCGCTGTTGAATAAACTCTACTATCTCATCAATGTATAGCCCAAATAGAGTCGGTGAGAGTGGGCATCCTTGTTTCACACCAATGGTGCTCACAAGGGGATCTGATATACCTCCCGGACATCTGACTCTGCCAGTAACCCGCTCATATAGTACATAAAAATCCCACATTATGTCATCATCCACCCCTAGATCAAGTAGGCGTCTGAAAAGCCTCTCTCTCGGAACCATGTCAAAGGCTTTGCGGAAATCCACAAAGCAACAATACAATCTCTGTTTCTTCACTCGTGTCTGGTTGATCAGACAATGGAGAGTGAAGATGTGGTCTATGGTAGAAAATGCCCGTCTGAACCCTGCCTGTCCGGGTGTGCGCATGCACTCTCTCTGTGCCAGCGTGCTAAGCTCCTCCTCCATCACCGTGCCATAAAGTTTGGCCAAAACTGGCCCAATCATGATGGTCCTGTATGTGTTAGGATCCATAGGATCCCTTGACTTGTGGATAGGTACAATGGTGTGCTCTGTCCACGAGTCAGGGAACCCCTCAGACAATGCACAGTTGAAGAGGTGAGCAATGAGTGGAGCCAATGTGTCTTTGCCATATATAATATGCTCTGCCTGAAGATCAAACTAGTCTCGAGCGCGGCCATGCTGTAACCGTGAGATAGCATGTTTCACCATACTAGTGGTGAAAAAGGATGAAATACCCGGTCTCGGTGTACATGGTGTGGGTATCAGCGGCTGTGCGGGTACATGATATAAACTCTGTGCGTATCCATGCCATACTGCAGGGTCATGTATCGGTGTGGGTGAGCGTGGTTCTCTGATCTGCCTCCATGCCTCTGCACAATCTCTGCTCATAAGAAGGTAGTATATATCCCAATATCCCTCCTCCTCCCATTCTCGCTTTTTATGGCGGGTCAAGCAGTGCATACGTCTTTGCGCCTGTCTGTGTGTGATCTCTCCTCTGGCCTCCAAATCGCGTAGCTGTCGACGTAGATCTCTGCACACATCATCATACCACCTGTTCTGTGGCATGGTACCGGTCCGAGGGGGGTGCGTGTATGTGTGATGTGGAAAACTGAGTGTAGCAGAATCATGCAGAATGCGTGTGATATTAGTGGTCAGTGTATCAAGGGGTGCGTATGGATCAAGTGACGTGATGTGCTCCTCCAGATGCTGTGAGTAAACATGTGAGAGCTCATGAGTGAAGTGTATGGTAGTATGCATGTGGGGTATGATATCTGCAGGTGGTGATGGTAATGAGGTGAGGAGTGAGAAACTGAGAAAGGTGTGATCGGCACCGAGTGGAAGTCTCCCAAGGCCGAAGGACTCGATAGTATGCATCCCATCGATCGGTCCGAGCAGATAATCTACAGTACTCTCACCCCCCCCATGTGGGAAGCATGTAAGACCTCCTGAATATGGCCATTGTGCCATCCCATTATAAATAACGAGATGATGAGAGAGCTCTTTATGGAGGGCGCCTTCATCCTGATGACGACTTTGTGAAGGGAGAGCAATAGGGGTTTAAAAAATTCAAATCAAAGCCAAGAAGATTGATGATAATCCCAATTAGAGAAGAGCAAGAGGAGAGAATTGAAATTCATGCCTCCTAGATGATCATCCCCATGATTTTTCTTCTAACCTCAAATTGGAGCTTCAATGTCCCACCTAAACTGAAGTGGTAGGTTTGGAGAAAAATTTATCCTCTTCTAATTGCTTCACTTTGCTCCTGATTCTGTGAAAGTATGATGGAGATATTCAATTACTCTTTTTTCCTTTACAAGTCGTCATCCTCAAATCTATGGAAGCCATAGTTTTAAATATTAATCCAAGATTAATCTAAAAGAGTTATAAGGGGCCATTCCTAAGGCAATCATGCAATTGGCAAAGGAAAATCTCAAGAGATGAGAAATGGTGAGCTTGTAGTTCATAATGACTGGGTAGACTTCTCCTCGACAGACTGCAAAGGACAGCCTCCAAAAACGTAATAGCGACTCTCGTACTATCACGTAAGTGTCTTATCTGGTTTAACCAAAATAAACGATGCAACATAAATATTTCTTTGGTTTGTAATTTTTATAAAATATCTTTGAACTTGATTTTCAACTTTGAATGATTGTTAATATTTATGTATGTATATTTTAAAAATTAAAAATATTATAAATAATTTAAAATAGCTTTAAAATGGTATAGATAAATTTTTATTAAATATTTAGTTGAACAATTATGAGATATAATATTTTTCTTGTGAATTCTATACTATTGAAAGCATTTTGAAAATTTAATTTTTTTTAGAAGATGTTAAATATGTTTTAAAAATAAAAAATATTTATTTTGGATGAAAATTACAAGATTTTTCTTCTAACCTCAAACTAGAGCTTCAATGTACCCACCTAAACTAAAATGGTAGGTTTGGAGAAGAATTTCTCCTCTTTGAATGGCTTCACTTCACTCCCGATTCTGTGAAAGCATGATGGAGATATTCAATTACTCTTTTTCTCTTCACAAGTCATCATCGCCAAATCTATGGAAGCCATAGTTTTAAGTTTAGGATTAATCCAAGATTAATCTAAAAGAGTTATAAGGGGCCATTCCTAAGGCAATCATGAAATTGGCAAAGGAAAATCTTAGGAGACGAGAAATGGTGAGCTTGCAGTTCACAATGACGGGGTATACTTCTTCTTGGTGGATTGCAAAGGACACGGCCTCCAAAAATGTAATAGCGACTCTCGTACTATCACATAAGTGTCTTATCTCATTTAACCAAAATAAACAATGCAACATTCACCTTTAAGTTGAGAACACCATATTATATATTAATAGTGTTTCCAAGTAATAACATCAAATTAATTTTCTTTTTCTTTTGGTTAAATGATGTTGTTATACGATGTTGTTATACTTTATATACATTTTTACTTTGTCACTTTTTTCTTATTCTCTCCTACCTAGGAACACATTCACCTTTAAGTGGAGGGTTGTTGGGGGTAAAGACACTTGCACCTAACCATCTATGTATTCATTACACTATGTAATGGGAGCTCATGCTCATCTGCCAAGACCCACGAACCGCTTGTTACTTCAATCATTTCAAGTGAGCACACACTACAAGGATATAGGGACATAGCGACGGGTAGTTGCGACACATATTAGCGGCATCGCTATTTGCATTGCAAATAGGGATGGTACTCATCAGAGAAAAAAAAAGCAGGCAACACTTGAGCTCAACATTTTGCCGCAAAGAGTAAAAGAGAGAGCAAAAGAGATCATGCGTTTGGGAGGGAGAGGGAGAGGAAGACAGAAAGAGAGAGAAGGAGAACTTATCACCGCCGTTGCCATTGCCACCGCCGTTCGCGAAGAAGAGAAGGAAGTGTATGAAGGAAGAAGAGGGGCCGTCGCAACAAAGAGGAGACAAAGAATCCATCCTCTAGCCTTTGCAGTGAGTACATTGTTCCCTCTTGGTTTGTTATTGTTCTTTCTTCTTTTCTTTTTTTTGTTTTTGTTGAGAATGAGGTGCATTGAGGGTGAAAGAGAGGAAATGAGAGAGGGAGAAGAAGAAAGGAAAATGAAGAGAGCATGAGAGAGAGCAAGAGAATAAAAATGAAAGATAAAGAATGCCAATCCACCACTTGGAAAGCGCAACCTAGTCTGTACCATCAATACCAAAGGACACAGGTATCCTTTCAGACTTTTCTACAATCTTGGAGCTTGAGATAAAGGTAACGATTGATGCATTGATACCCATAGATGCCGAGACATTTGATCCACTAAGAGAGCAAGTATCCATACCATTATATGATGGGTGCTGAGTATCTCGCCTAAAGACGCTGCTTGCACTCCTAAGTGTGCAAGCAAAATATGGGTGGAGCGATGCAAGTGTGACCAAGTTATTCAAGTACCTTCTACGTACACTTTGTTGATTTCTTTTCGGCACCATTATAAAAAACAATTGTGCTTTTTCAAGGTATTTTATGATTTTTTTTCAGATTGCTAAAGTATCATATATTGCCACTTGGAAATACCATGCTTGAGTCTTGTGATGATGCGCGTCATGTTTTACGAAAGCTTGGCATTGACTACAATAGTATCCATGCATGTGTCAAAAATTGTGTGCTATTTCGAGGAGAGTATGAGACTATAAAGACATGTCCAAAGTGTGGTGTGCTCACAGGTATCGATACGACTTGCAAGGGCAAACCATCCCTCAAAATGTTCTTAGACACTTTTCACTTATTCCCCGGTATACGTCCCATGTTTCATACATTGGGCATGGCAATCTTGACAACGTGGCATGCGCAGAATAGATCCACAGATGGTGTCCAATGAATATCAATGGATTCACGTGCATGGAGCACACATTGACTCTGCCTTTCTAGGCTTTGTACGAGAGCCAAGGAATCTTTGGCTCGGTCTTACTATGGATGGCATGAACCCATTCGGTCTTCCCTCAACTACTTACAGTGTGTGTCTTGTAGTTCTTGTTAGCTACAACATCCTACCATGGCTTTCTACAAAGAAAGGACACATAATTCTTAGCTACCTCGTTCCTAGTTGCTACAAAGTCAAGAATATGGATGTCTATTTCCATCCATTAGTCGATGAGCTTAAGATTTTGTGGGAGGAGGGGGTCACTGTGGAAGATATGAGTAAGCATTCTCATATGGACCATGCATGACTTTCTAAGATTTGAGGAGTGCTCAGATAAGTAGGCTTCTGTTCTCGTTGGTCATATCTATCATAGCTCGTTCAAGCTTGTGTTCACTAAATATAGGTGCTAGTATAGGTCTAGTTACCTCGGGTTATCATGCATGTCCATTGTGTGGGCCACAATTAGTAGACTTCTAAAGGTCACGAACCATGAAGAAGATGGTATATCAAGGACACACCTCTCTCTTGCTGAAGGGTCATGAACTGAGGAAAGGTTTTCTTGGACGACCTCCAGCACGAATAAATGCCCAACGCTGGTACGAGTTGAAAATAGTCTACACGGAGTCGCATCCAAACGAAATGCGATGGTTCTTGATTTCTACGAGTTTTCATATTGGACTCACTAATAGATCAACCACTTGTTAGATCCCATGCATATTTTCAAGAATGTAGGCAGCTCATTATGGAACCATATCATAGGAAAGAGAGACATTGTAGGGGCACAAATGGATTTGAGGATATAGGCAAGATGGAGGCGCTTTGGCCATAGTCGAGTACTGATGGTTGCTTGCAACTACCTCATGCTCCTTGGGTTTTGTCCACTAGAGAAGAGTGCATTGTGAAGCAAATTATCAGGTCTGACGGTATGATGTGTTCTCTCAGATATCCACTTTTTCTAAAGACAACCAACTATCAGGGCTAAAATTTCATGATTGGCATAATATATGTTAGGTTTGTACTATGAATGGATTGTAAGTGGCCTACATATTTTGCTACTTGGACTCTACTCGGTGTTCATAATGCTTCTTCATTTGTGGCATTGCAAGATGCCTCACTCCATAAATACGCGAGGTGATTTACAGGTTATCAAATTTAGTGCAATGGAACTCACAAAAGGAGATCAATACATCCTTTATTGAATTCGCAAGGCAAAGAGTAGTGGAGACGGTTTGTCTCTTTGAGAAGTACCTACCCAACCAGTATGCTCATGATACAAATCCACCTCCTGGTGCATCTTGTAGATGAAGTGGAGATTGCGGGACTTGTCCATACACGATGGATGTTCTTCTTGGAGAGCTTCATAAAAACCCTGAAAGACTTTGTGCGACAATGAGCTCGGCCAGAAGGTAGAATGGTTGAAGGTTGGTTGGTGTATAAAGCGTTAGTGCATATTTCATAGTGGCTACCAATGGTGGATTCAGACGACAGTATGCTATGGTCATTGAATGACGATGATAGACTGATCGGAGATGTGGTGGTTGAAAATGGGGTAGAAAAAAGGATGGATGCTACAATGGAGGAGAAAGTGAATCTTTTTTTTATGTTTCACCATGCATCCATGGAGATGTGGCTCGCTAGGTACGAGCAAGCCAGAAAAGATTGGAAAGAAGTGCGATCAAAATTTCAACACAATACGTGCCATCGATCGATTCGATATCCCGAGGGCAAGATGCCACGGTTTATGTCTATACGATGGTTACATGGAGCTTTGATTGCAGCCTCTCGCGAAGGGGTGGAGGTCTCTATTGAGGAGTGGGAATTCTTGAGCGGGCCTAGTCCAAAGGTGACTACATGTTTTATAAGTTGTCATATCTAGATTTTTTATGTGACAACTAATCTAATTGTTTCAATGTACAGTACAAAATATATAGTGCAGCATGGTCGTGTGGGTGACATTTTTGCGTCGAGCACATCTATAAAATGCACTCCACAACCGATTGTGGTGTCATGGCAAAGTTTGAGCAAGAGGGTCGATGGTGAGCCATGGATCCAAACACCATTATAGATGAGATAGAGTATTTTGGAAACGTGCAAAGTGTTATCACGGTGGATTACCATAGCTTCTCCATGATCATATTCGACGTGGAGTGGTTCAAAGTGGTACTAGAAGGAGGTGGGGCAACTATTCAACGAGGTCCATCTGGATTTCTCGAAATAGATTCTGAAAAAATATGGATGGATTTTCATGACATGTTTGTATTGCCGGCCCATTGTTAGGCAGGTGAATGAACTATTTTTTTAAAATTTTATTACGACATGGTATATGTCACAAATGTTGAATCTCTCTTGTATGTAATTTTCTATTCAAACCCCTGACAACCTCGATGGTGGTATGTTGTGCCTTCAGCTCCTCGAAGTGTGAGAGTGTATGATGAAAGAAATATTCCCGGTATAGATGAGGACAGTATCCAGATAGAGGGGTCGATATTGCAAGGGATGGAGGTCAAAGATGGCTTGGGTGGAGCGTGTAGAGGAGGCAGAATCGGGTAACGATGACGAAAAGACAGGAGGCCAAGAATTCTTTGAAAGCGAGGTAGAATCATCATTTTGTGGTGACCTATCTATCAATCTTCCAATTTATGCAGAGTTGTGCCAAGAGATTGATATGGGACCATAGGCTACGTCATACTTGCAGCATCCGCCTACACAATTCGTTGATGAATCACTTATAAGGGTACTCTAGAATATGAATTTTAAGTAACATCATTTTTAAAAGAGTTATATTACCGTGCTTTTCTTGAATCTTTATATTGACTATGCTAACATCACTTTTGTCTATGCAAGTGATCTTTGATGATATTGTGGAGAGCACGATGAGTTAAGGAATGAGCAACGAGGAGCTACAAGATATATTTACACGTATGTCTCCAGATCAGATGGCTCAATTCAGAGATATAGTAGGCTCTCAGACACCATTAGGCCGCTCTGTTAGATCTACATCAGCACGCTCTGATGCTTCAATTTTCAGTAGACAAGGTCAATGCTCCAGACTTGAGCTGGATGGAGGGAGTGATTCTAGGGGATGTTGTGGAGACATGGATATAAGGAGCCTACGGTGGGTTCGAGATGTAGGTTCTACTCCTTGCTCTCATGCAGGTTCAAGAAAGGGTGGCTTAGGTGGTTGTTGTGGAGGCATTAATGCAGTGTCTCTGTCTCGTCATTCTAGTGGAGTTGCGCCACCCGTAGGATTTGTCACACCTGTGGGGACATCTACTCCACTGACTTCATAGCCATCCGCAAGTGGCACCCCTATGGGTGCTACTCTGAGAGATACCAACCCTGTGGATACACCATATGTATAGGGGTCTCCTGGTTATGCCTAGGAGCACAGTTGTAGGTGGGAGAGAACACATATTAGACATATCCCAGAGGGGTATGGATACCTTATAGATGATAGGACAGGAGCCATGATCTTGAATGATGAGGGGAGGAGGGTAATGGATCGTATGAGAGAGTTGTACACACAAGTTTTTCAGCACAACATCTTGGATCATTGGAAAAGCATACTAGAGGGGAGTAAGGACTAGATAGTAGTATCCTTGCATGATGAGTTTTTGGTACCCACCACAGCAAATAGATTTTCCACAGAGGTTGGATGATGGAGTGCATGCGTGCATACATGTCACACAAATGATCAGATGCATGCAAGGCACTTAAGAGTAGGGACTCAAAGCTCGAGCAGCTAGACATAGATGATTGGCGCTGACTCAGGGAGGACGCTACAGATTCTCCAAGATGCTGGAGACAATAGCACGAGGCAGCGATGTTGAGATATCGAGCTCCACTCGTGATACGCCAGGGTGACCGTTGTGTATTTATGTCACCGACTTGTCAGTTGTAGACGCGGTTGGTACACCGCCCATGAATGATAGCTACATGATAGCTATCCTTATCTACTCTAGTTCGTGGCTCAGTTAGTATGCCACCTTAGTTAGTTGAGTTTGGTTTGAGACCCATATATAGGGTCCTTCTATTTCTTTGTATGAAAGTTCTTTTGGCTTCCACAACTAAGAAGAGGAAAACTGTTTTCAGCCTCCACCCTTGTATGTATTCCCCCATTGTGCAAGCAAGAAAGCTACAAGTGAGACTCCTTCCTTCTCTCCCACAATCTTGACATGGTATCAGAGCCTTGTTCGTGGTAAGGAGCTCAAGAAAGCAAGCCAAGCTCGCGGTGTTCTGGTAAGAGGAGCAGTGTTGCTTTCATTTTCTGTTTTGGGAGCAGATCTCTGCAGGTAGCACAACCGGAAAGTGTAGGAGTGCATTGTCTCAGGTTGAGACACCCTTCGCGGTGAAGCAAGAGGGCAGTATATGCTGCGGGCGAGGGCTTCGGCCCTCGACGACCTTGTTTTTTTGATTTGAGGCCATTTCGGGGCCTGTTTTGGAGGCGGAAGTTTTCTGCACGCACTCAGGAAAAGGCCCAGTTTTATGCTGTGCAGCCACTGTTCTACAGGTCGGTGAATAGTTACTGTAAAAATTGCATTGTATGCTTGTGCGCAGAGACATTGGGAGTTACAGAATCATCCCTGTTGCCTGTTGATGCAAAATCGTCACTAGGAAGTGACTGTGTGGTCAAATACCACTTTCGCCAGTTTTGTAGATTTTCCCTTGTGAGGGTGAAGCTGTGGTTTTTGCAGTGACAGAATTTTTTGCAGTCTTCTATAATGGCATCTGATTCTCTTTCACAGATTGTCATTGAAAAGCTTGACAAGAATAACTTCCAAGCATGGAAGTTTAGAATGACGAATTTCCTTATGGGAAAAGGATATTGGGAATTTGTTGCAGGAAATGAAGAAGAACCAGTTCTTCCTGATGTTCCCAATCAACAGCAAATGCAGGCATTTAAAGCATGGCATGAGAGAGCTAGGAAAGTTATGTATTGGCTGTTTATCAGCATTTCAGACTCTATGATTGTGTATATTCAGGATGCAAGTAAGCCAAAGGAGGCATGGGATACTTTATCAAAAATGTATAGCACAAATACGCAAGCCAGGAAAATGCAGCTCAAGCAAGAGTTGCACAATGTGCAAAGAGAAAATATGAGCATCAATGACTACCACATGAAGGTGAAGAAGATTGCAGATGCACTTGCTTCCATTGGGTCATTAGTGGAAGATGATGATTTAGTTTCTGTGACCTTGAATGGTCTAGGAAAGGATTATGCACAGTTTCAGACATCCATTTCAGTTCGTGAAAGATTTCCTGATTTTGAGGAGTTGATTGCTCTTCTAATTTCTGAGGAACAGAGAAATGGTGGTGCATCTTCTTTAGGAGGAACTTCAAAAGAAGCTGTCTTCTACTCAAATGCTGGAAGAGGTAGAGGCAGAGGTAGAGGAGGCCGTGGTAGAAATCATAATATGCAGCAAACTCAAGAAAACCAGTCCTATGGAGGAGGACGTGGTAACTCTAGAGGCAGGGGGAGCCAAAGAGGTCGTGGTGGATGGCAAAGAGGTCAAAATGCAAACAGTAATGTTGAATGCTACTACTGTGGTAAAATGGGTCATATGGCTAAAGACTGCTATAAAAAGCAGAATGACATCATGAATGGAAAACTGCAACAAGGGAATTATGCATCTTCTAGCAGATAGGGTGATGACAATAATGAGCATTTGTTCATGGTGCAGCACATGAACAATTTTGTGACAAGTGCAGAAGAAAGCAATGATGTATGGTATGTTGACTCAGGTGCATCAAACCACATGACAGGTCATGCAGAATGGATGGAGGATGCAAGGAAAATGGAAAAACCAGGATTTGTGGAGACTGGTGATGATACTGCACATCCTATTGTGCAGATTGGAAAAATTCCCTTGTCTATGTAGGATGGGAAAAAGAAATACCTGTCCGATGTATTTCATGTCCCGAATATCACCAAGAATCTGGTTTCTATCGGTCAAATGGTTGAGCAGGGCTTGCAGGTCAGATTTAATCCTCATGGATGCTTTGTTGAGGATATGAAAAATAAAGGTCGCTTGATAGCAAAAGGAAAGAAGAAGGGCAGAATGTTTATGTTGGATGCAGACATGTCTGAATTGAGTGCAGCAATGTTTGCACATGGGACCGGTGTAGTTGCAGATATTGATATCTGGCATAAACGCATTGGTCATGTTAATGTACAGCGACTTAAATCAATGCAGGCCCAAAATATTGTTGCAGGATTGCCAAAATTCAAGGTTGCAGAAATGCATAAGGTATGTGAAGCCTGTCAGTTTGGAAAAGAAGCAAGGAAACCATTTCCTAGACATGTTCAAGAGAGTGAGAAGCCATTGGAATTAATCCACTCTGATGTGTGGACTACTAAAGCTGCATCTCTTGGAGGCTGTCATTATTTTGTCACTTTTATTGATGACTATAGCAAAAAAGTTTGGGTGTATTTTATGAAAAAGAAAAGTGAAGTTTTTGGGCATTTCAAAACCCTTAAAGCTATGGCTGAAAAAGAAATATGTCTGCAAATAAAATGCCTAAGGTCAGATGGAGGGGGAGAGTACCTCTCAAATGAGTTTGCAAAGTTCTTGCAGGAGCATGGCATAAAGCAGCAATATTCATGCAGTTATACCCCACAACAAAATGGAATTGCAGAAAGGAAAAACAGGCATATTGGAGAGGTATCTTGTGCCATGCTCAATGAAAAAAACCTGCCAGATTTTTATTGGGCTGAAGCAGTTGCTACAGCAGTCTACATAATGAACAGGACTCCCACTGCAGCAATACATGGAATGACTCCAGAGGAGAGGTATATTGGTAGGAAACCAGATATTTCTCATTTGAAAATTTTTGGTTGCATTGCCTATGTACATGTGCCAGATGAGCTGAGATCCAAGTTGGATCCAAAAGCTGAGAAGTGCATCTTTATTGGTTACTCTCTACAGCAAAAATGGTATAGATGCTATAACCCTTCTACTCATAAGTTTACAGTGAGCAGAGATGTTGTTTTTGATGAGATGAGTAGCTAGTATAAACCAGTAAATGTGATTGATGATGTAGATGCACAAAATGGTAATGCTGCACAGAATTCATAGCAGCAGTCACAAAATATTAGTGGACCTGGAGCGTCCTCTAGTAGTGGTTCACATTCTTCGCCATTGACAGGCAGATTGATATCAGGAGAATCTTCTCAAAGCAATGCAGATAGTGGTATGCAGGTATCACGAAAAGGAAAAGAGAAGGTTGATCAGCCCATGTTTGATGTGAATGTAGGTCACTCTTATGTGGATGGTGAATCCAGTGGCTCAGAACAGAGCATTGATGATGAGTTGGGTATTCCTTCTATTGTTACACCTGGAGTAAGGAAGACCAGGGATGTTTTGAGAGCACCTGGGAGTGAACCTACTTTGCGCAGGTCTACGAGAGCTAGGTATCCTGTGGATAGGCTGAAATATGATGGATTTACAGCCATTCACTATGCATATATGGTCAAAGTGATACAGGAACCAGAACCCACATCTTTTGAGCAAGCCACGGGAAAAGAAAAATGGGAGAAAGCCATGGATGAAGAAATGGATGCCTTGGAAGAAAATGCTACATGGGAGTTAGTACCTTTGCCTAAAGGTTGAAGAAAGCCTTGTATGGCTTGAAGCAAGCACCTAGAGCATGGTCTGACAAGATAGGAGAGTACCTTGTCACTATTGGCTTTCAGATTTCCAAGGCAGATTTCTCACTTTATGTGAGAAAAACAGAGAAAGAAGTTTGAGATGAAGGATTTGGGAGAGCTGCGTTATTTCTTGGGCATTAAGGTGATTAGATCACCAAGTGGGATACATCTCTTGCAGAGGCAGTATGGATTGGACATGCTATCCAAATATGGGATGACAGGCTGTAAGCCTATTTCAGTTCCTTTGGAGCAGAATGTGAAGCTAAGCGCAGATGCAGGTGAGCTTCTGGAAGACCCTACTATGTACAGACGCATAGTAGGAAGCTTGATTTATATGACTATTACCAGGCCAGATTTGAGCTATGCTATTGGATTGGTAAGTCAGTTTATGCAGGCTCCAAGGAAACTGCATTTGGATGCGGCTAGACGCATACTCAGGTATGTGAAGTCCACATTGTAGTATGGACTATTTTATGAGACTGGGGTTCAGATACAGTTGCATGGATACACTGATGCTGATTGGGCTGGTAGCATTTCTGATAGACGTTCTACCAGTGGATATGTGTTCTCTTTTGGGAGTGCTGCAGTCACTTGGAGCAGCAAGAAACAGCCTACAGTTGCCTTGTCGAGCACAGAGGCTGAGTACAGGGGTGCAGCAATGGCTGCATGTGAGGTAGCTTGGTTGCATAAGCTAATTTATGATATGCATCAGCCTACAGATGGGCCAGTTGTCATTTATTGTGACAACATGAGTAGTATACACTTGGCAAATAACCTAGTCTATCATGCTAGAACAAAGCACATTGAGGTGCATTATCACTATGTGCGGGAGAGGGTTTTACTAGGTCTTATTGATCTAGTTTATGTCAGCACAGAGGATCAGGTAGCTGACATATTCACGAAGGCATTGGGCGCAGAGAAGCTGCGCAAGTTCAGAGACTTGCTTGGTGTGCAGGAATTGGGATTGAGCTCGAGGGGGAGTGTTGAGATATCGAGCTCCACTCGTGATACGCCAGGGTGACCGTTGTGTATTTATGTCACCGACTTGTCAGTTGTAGACGCGGTTGGTACACCGCCCATGAATAATAGCTACATGATAGCTATCTTTATCTACTCTAGTTCGTGGCTCAGTTAGTATGCCACCTTAGTTAGTTGAGTTTGGTTTGAGACCCATATATAGGGTTCTTCTATTTCTTTGTATGAGAGTTCTTTTAGCTTCCACAACTAAGAAGAGGAAAACTGTTTTCAGCCTCCACCCTTGTGTGTATTCCCCCATTGTGCAAGCAAGAAAGCTACAAGTGAGACTTCTTCCTTCTCTCCCACAATCTTGACAAGCGAGGGCATGACTAGAGAGGCAGGGGTGGTCTATCATCTTGGTGGCCACAGGACTTATTTGAAGGACTTTATAAGTTTTTCTTTTATTTTTCTCACTTTTTTTCAATATCGCTTGTACTGAAAATCATGTTTCTAACAGTTGTATTTTGTTTTCTTTGTAGCACTCCATTACAAACCACGATCCCACCGGCCTAGAGACTTGATATGTAGAGAGACACGGTCTCATTACATTAATGAATAGACTGTATACACATGGTGGCCTAGTAAGTCACTCATCTTTCTTGTTTGTAGTTACTACTTTTATTAAAATGCATTATGTATGGTGGACTAATATGCAACTGCTTTTTCTTTGCAGAGTCCGTTCGATGCTCCTTTGCATCGAGATGAGCTTTCGGATGGTGAGGATCTATAGCTCGCACTTGGATTCGTGGAGTGCACATCCTCTTCCTTTTTGGTCCTATGACTTATGTAGGCACACTACAAGGATACAGAGGCATAGCAATGATGCTTTCTGATGCGAAATAGTGGCATTGCTATTTGCGTCGCTATTAGTGTCGCAAATAGTGACGCAAATAGTGACAATGCTCAGACGAAAAAAACGAGCTGAAACTCGAGCCCGTTATTTTGCACAAACAAACGAAAGAGAGAGCAAAAGGGAGAGTGAACTCCATCTTGCATTTGAGAGGGAGAGGGAGAAGGAAAGTTTCTCACTGCCACCACCGCCATTCCGAAGAAGAGGAGGAAGTGTACAGAGGGCGAAGAGGAGCCACTGTCACAAAGAGGAGCCGCCGAATCCATCCTCGGACCTTTACGGTGAGTGCATTGTTCCTTCTTGCTTTGTTTTTGTTTTTTTTCTTTTTATTTTACTTGTTTTTATTAAAAATCATGTGTATTGAGAGAGGGAGAGAAAATGAGAGTGAGAGAGAAAGAGAGAAAAGGAAAGAAGGAACGAGAGAGAGAGGGAGAAAACATTAAACATAATAGGGAAAGAGAGGGAGAGGGAGAGGGAGAAGGAGGGAGAGGTTGTTGTTATTGTTGTTGTTGTTTTATTTTTTCTTTTCTTTTTTTATTGTTTGTTGTTGTTGTGGTAGTCATAGTAGCGGTAGCAGTAGTGGTTGTTTAATTTCTTATTTTCTTGTTTGTTGTTTTTGTGGTCGTGGTAGCAGTAGCAGTAGCGGTAGTGGTAGTTATTGTTTAATTTTTTATTTTCTTGTTTGTTGTTGTTATAGTAGTAGTAGTAGTAGTAGTAGTAGTAGTAGTAGTAGTAGTAGTAGTAGTAGTAGTAGTAGTAGTAGTAGTAGTAGTAGTAGTAGTAGTAGTAGTTGTTGTTGTTGTTATTGTTGTTGTTGTTGTTTTTATTGTTTTTTAACTCGGGGGGTTCACTATATATATATTCTCTATATAACGTGCGTTCATGGCTTATTTATAAATATCTTAATCTGTGAATTTTTCTTGAATAAAACATAACCCTTTTCTATTCAACCTCTAAGTAACCCCTTTATATAACACCCTTCTATATGTAAAAAATGTATAAAAATTGTGTTTTAAAAACTCCTTATTTTGAACTCACGGTATATATACATATATTCATGAGTGACCCCCTGAGTTGTTTCATTTTTTCTCTTATAGTTTGCTATTGTTGTGGTAGTCATAGTCGTGGTTGTAGTAATAGTACTAGTAGTAGTAATAGTAGTTTTCTTGTTTGTTGTTGTTGGAGTAGTAGTAGTTTTTTTTCTTTTCTTATTTTTTGTTGTTTAGTTTTCTTATTTGTTGTTGTTGTTGTAGTAGTAGTTTTTTCTTCTTTTCTTGTTTGTTGTTATTGTAGTAGTAGTAGTAGTAGTAGTAGTATTGTTGTTGTTGTTTTTTTTTCTTCTTTTCTTGTCTATTGTAGTGGTGGTGATTTGTAGTAGTAGTAGTAGTGGTGGTGGTGGTTTTCTTGTTTGTTGTTGTTGTTATTGTTGTTATTGTTATTCTTTTTTTTAAATTTTCTTGTTTATTGTTGTTTAGTTTTCTTCTTTGTTGTTGTTGTAGTAGTGGTAGTAGTAGTAGTTTTTTCTTCTTTTCTTGTTTCTAGTAGTAGTAGTAGTAGTAGTAGTTGTTGTTGTTGTTGTTGTTGATTTTACTTCTATTCTTTTTTATTGTAGTGGTAGTGGTAGTAGTAGAGAGAGAGAGTTGTTGTGGTAGTCGTCATAGTCATGATTGTAGTAGTAGTACTAGTATTAGTAATAGTAGTTTTCTTGTTTATTGTAGTCGTAGTAGTTTTTTTTCTTTTCTTGTTTATTGTTGTTTAGTTTTCTTGTTTTTTTTTTTTTTTTTTTTTTGTAGTAGTTCTTGTTGTTGTTGTTGATTTTGCTTCTATTCTTGTTTATTGTAGTGGTAGTGGTAGTAGTAGAGAGAGAGAGAGAGTTGTTGTGGTAGTCATAGTCGTGGTCATAGTTGTCATAGTCATGATTGTAGTAGTAGTACTAGTATTAGTAATAGTAGTTTTCTTGTTTATTGTAGTAGTAGTAGTTTTTTTTTTTCTTTTCTTGTTTATTGTTGTTTAGTTTTCTTGTTTTTTGTGGTGTAGTAGTAGTAGTAGTAGTAGTAGTAGTAGTAGTAGTAGTAGTAGTAGTAGTAGTAGTAGTAGTAGTAGTAGTAGTAGTAGTAGTAGTAGTTGTAGTTTTTTTTCTTTTCTTGTTTATTGTTGTTTAGTTTTCTTGTTTTTTGTGGTGTAGTAGTAGTAGTAGTAGTAGTAGTAGTAGTAGTAGTAGTAGTAGTAGTAGTAGTAGTAGTAGTAGTAGTAGTAGTAGTAGTAGTAGTAGTAGTAGTAGTAGTAGTAGTAGTAGTTGTTGTTGTTGTTGTTGTTGTTGTTGTTGTTGTTATTGATTTTGCTTCTATTTTTGTTTATTGTAGTGGTAGTGGTAGTAGTAGAGAGAGAGAGAGAGTTGTTGTGGTAGTCGTAGTCGTGGTCGTAGTTGTCATAGTCATGATTGTAGTAGTAATAATAGTAGTTTTCTTGTTTATTGTAATAGTAGTTTTTTTTCTTTTCTTATTTATTGTTGTTTAGTTTTCTTGTTTTTTGTGTAGTAGTAGTAGTAGTTTTTTTTTTTCTTTTCTTGTTTATTATAGTGGTAGTGGTAGTGGTAGTGGTTTGTCATAGTCGTAGTTGTGGTTGTAGTAGTAGTAGTGGTTTTGTTGTTTGTTGTTGTTGTTGTAGTAGTAGTAATAGTTTTTTTAATTTTCTTATTTATTGTTGTTTAGTTTTCTTGTTTGTTGTTGTTATTATAGTAGTGGTAGTAGTAGTAGTTTTTTCTTCTTTTCTTAGTAGTAGTAGTAGTAGTAGTTTTTTCTTCTTTTCTTATTTATTATAGTGGTAGTGATAGCAGTAGTGGTAGCGGTAGTGGTAGTGGTAGTGGTAGCGGTAGTGGTAGTGGTAGAGAGATGTTTTGTTAAAGGAAATTGGTAGTAGAGAGAGATATATGTTTTGTTAAAGGAAATGAGAGAGGGGGAGGAAGAGAAAAGGAAAAAGGAATGAGAGAGAGGGAATAAACATACAACATAATAAAGAAAGAGAAAAAGAGAGAGAGATGGAAGGAGAGGAGAGAATGAATGAATAAAAAACAAAGAGAGAGTGGTGGCAAGGTCCGGTGAGGTCCGGTGCAATATCACGAGATCGAAAACACTTCGACATATGTTAATTTGTGGATAGGTGGAGACTTTACATATGTTAATTTGTGGGTGGAGACTTTACATACGTTAATTTTTACTGAGTTACAAGAGAAGAAATCCCTTCTCAAACAATTTAAGAAAGAAAAAAAGAATAATAACAAAAACAATTTTTTTGTCGTAGCGTAGACAAAATGGAAAACGATGAAGGTCGTGATGTTCAAGATCGCGAGGCGTACCTTAATCAACATGTCCCATGTCCTTGCTCTCAATGTAAGTTGGCAATTAGACGAAAACGTCGATGGTCTATAGAACACATACGACGCTTCGGCGAGTTTCAATCTGAGATCATTGATCAGGTGATCTTATATTTTGAGCAAACGATAAGAAAAGTTTATATCAATCATATATTGTATTCGCAAGCTAATTGAATACCATATACAAAAAGATTGGGTGTGGTTGGAAAATTTTCTATCCAGGGAGGTGATGTCTTGTCCCAAGGAGGAGTGCATCCTTTGCGGTCAATTAGAAGAGTTTGTGGGCATGCGATGGATGGAGTGCCTGAGCCAATCCACCACTTGGAAGGTACTACCCAATCTATACCGTCAATACAAGAGGAGATAGGCAGCCTCTTCAAGACTTACCTACAATCTTGGAGCCTGAGATGGAGGCAATGATCGATGCATTGATGCCCATGGATGTCGAGACTTCTGATCCACTTAGAGAGGAAGCATCCATACCATTATATGCCAAGTATCTCGCCTAAAGACATTGCTTGCACTCCTAAGTGTGCAAGCAAAATAAGGGTGGAGCAATTAGAGTGTGACCTAGTTGATCAGGTACCTTGTATGTACGTTTCGTTGACTTCTTTTCGGCACTATCATTAAAAACATTTGTGCTTTTTCAAGGTTTTTTATGATTTTTTAAGGGTTACTGAAGTATCATATATTACCACTTGCAAATACCATGCCTGAGTCTCGTGATGATGCACGATATGTTTTACGAAAGCTTGGCATGGACTACAACAACATCCATGTATGTATCAACGATTGCATATTGTTTCGAGAAGAATATGAGACTATGGAGACATGTCCAAAGTGTGGTGCTCATAGTTATCGACAGGACTTGTAAGGGCAAACCATCCCTCAAAAAGTTCTTAGACACTTTCTACTTTTCTCCCACATAAACCACATGTTTTGTACGTCCAGCATGGTGAGCTTGACAACGTGGCATGTGCAAAATAGGTCCACAGATGGAGTTCATATTAGCAGATCCACGCACATGGAGCCACATTGACTCTACCTTCCCAGGCTTTGCTCGAGAGCCAAGAAATCTTCGGCTCGGTTTTGCAATGGATAGTGTGAACCCATTCAATCTGTGCTCAACTTCTTACAGTGTGTGGCCTATAGTCCTTGTCAACTACAATATTCCTGCATGGCTTTCTATGGAGAAAGGACATCTCATCCTTAGCTTACTCGTTCCCGGCCGCTACAAAGTCAAAAATATGGACGTGTATCTTTGTTCATTAGTCGATGAGCTTAAGATTTTGTGGGAGGAGGGGGTCATCGTGCAATATATGAGCAAGCGCGATGGTCGACGGTCTGCCAATGTTTGAGCCATTCTCATATGGATGATGTGTGACTTTCTGAGATTCGGAGAGTGCTCAGGTAAGTTGGCTTCCATTCTCATTGGTAATATCTATCATAGCTTGTTCAAGTTTGTATTAATAAGTGGATAGAGGTGTTGGGATAGGTCTGGTTACCTCAGGTTATCATGCATGTCCATTGTGCGGGCCACAGTTAGACTCTTGAAGGTCACGAACCATGAACAAGATAGTATATTAAGGACACGCCGCTTTCTTGCCAAAGGGTCATGAACTCATGTAAGGTTTTCTTGAACGACCTCCAACACATATGAATGTCCAAAGCTGGTACGAGTTGAAAATGGTCCATAGGGAGTCACATCCAAATGGAATGCGACGATTCTCAGTTTTCTATAAGTTACCGTATTGGACAATCTTACAGATCAACCACTTGTTGGATCCCATGCATATTTTCAAGAACGTGGGCAGCTTGCTATGGGACCACATCACAGGAAAGAGAGACACTATGGGGGCACGAATGGATTTGAAGGAGGTAGGCAAGATGGAGGCGCTTTGGCCACAGTTGGAAGGACGATAATAGACTAATCAGAGATGTGGTGGTTGGAAATGGGGTAGAAACAAAAATGGATGATGCAATGGAGGAGAAAGGGAATTGCTTTTGTATATTGCACCATGTCTCTATGGAGACGTGGCTCACCAGGTACCAGTAAGCTAGGAAAGATTGAGAGGAAGCACGATCTGAATTTTGACGTAGTACGCACCATTGACCGGTTCGATATCCGAAGGGCATGGAGGAGATGCCGCAGTTTATGTCAACGTGATGGTTGTATGGAGCTTTGACTGCAACGTCTCACGAAGGGGCGGATGTCTCAACCGAGGAGTGGGGATTCTCAAGGGGATGTAGTCCAAAGGTGATGACATGTTTAGGATTTTTCGTATCTATGTTTTATATGCGATAACCAATTGAGTATTTCAATGTACAATACAAAATATATAGTGCAGCGTGGTTGCACAGACGGCATTTCCATGTGGAGCGTATTGACAAAATGTGCTCCACAACAGATTGTGGTATCATGGCAAGGTTTGAGCAAGAGAGCCGACGATGAGCAATGGATCCAAACACGGTTATAGATGAGGTGGAGTATTTTGAAAACTTGCAAAGTATTGTCACGATGGATTACCATAGCTTCTCCATGATCCTATTCGATGTGCAATGGTTCAAAGTGGTACTTGAAGGAGCTGGAGCAATAGTTCGACAAGGTCCCTCTGGATTTCTCGAAATAGATTTTTAAAAAAAGGATGAATTTGCGTGACACATTTGTGTTGCCAGCCCATTGTGAACAGGTGCATGAACTCATGTGTTTTTTAATTTTATTATGATATGATACATGTCACAATAGTTAAATCTCTCTTGTACGTGATTGTGAATAGGTAATTTTCTATCCAAACCATCGACAACCTTGATGGTGGTATGTTATACCTTCAACTCCCTGAAGTGCGAGAGTATATGATCAAAGCGATGTTCCGAGCATAGATGAGGACAATATGCAAATAGAGGGGTCGATATTGCAAGGGGTGGAGGCCACCAAAAGCTTGGACCATGTAGAGGAGCCAGCATCGAGTAATAATGATGAAAATACAAGAGTCCAAGAATTCTTTGAGAACAAGGTGAACTCATCCTTTTGTGGTGACATGTCTATTGACCTTCCAATGTATGCGGAGTTGTGTCAAGGGATTGACATGGGACCATAGGATACTTCATACTTGGAGCATCCACCTATTCAATTTGTTGATGAATCGCTTATAAGGGTACATAATATATGCATTTTAAGTAAGATAATTTTTAAAAGATTTATATTACCGTGCTTTGTATGATTTATATTGATTATGCTAACATCATTTTTTGTATGTGCAGGTGACCTTTGTGGATATTTAGATCATTAGGATGAGTCGAGGGATGAGCGATAAGGAGCTGCAAGAGATCTTCACTCATATGTCTCTAGATCAGATGGCGAGATTCAGTGACATGGCAGACCAGGAGCTGTCTCAGACACCGTCAGGCCACTCTATTAGATCTACTTTGACGCGATTTGATGCTTCAATTTCTAGCAGACGAGGTCGATGCTCCTGACTTATGCCCCAGACTTGAGCCAGACAGAGGGAGTGGTTCAGGGGGATGATGTAGAGATCTGAATATAGTGAGCCCGTGGTCGTCTTGGGATATAGGTGCTACTCGCTCTCGTGGTCGTTTGAGAGAGCGTGGCTCAGGTGGTTGCTGTGGAGGCACGGACGCGATGTCTCCATCTCGTCGTTCTGCTGGATTTGTGTCACCTCCGAGATTTGTCACACCTGTGGGGATGTCTACTCCACTCACTCCGACTTTTGCTCAGCCATCCGCAGGTGGCACCCCTACGGGTGCTCCTCTGATAGATACTACCCCGGTAGGTACGCCAGATGAACAGGGGTCTCCTGGATATGCCCAGGAGTGTGGTCGCAGGTGGAAGAGGACCCATCTTAGGCATACCCCAGAGGGGTATGCCTACCTTGTAGATGATAGGTCAGGAGCCATCATCATGAATGATAAGGGGAGGAGGGTGGTGGCTCGCATGAGAGAGTTGTGCCAACAAGTTTTTCGGTGCAACGTCTTAGATAATTGGAAGAATATATTGGAGGGGAGAAAGGACTACATAGTAGCATCCTTGCATGAGGAGTTTCTAGTACCAACCGTAGCAAATAGGTTTTCTACGGGCTAGATGATGGAGTGCATGCGTGCATATATGTCACATAGACGATCGGATGCATGCAAGGCACTCAAGAGTGGGGCTTCAAATCCCAAGTGGCTAGATGTGGATGACTGGCGCCAACTCAGGGAGGAGGCTACAGATTCTCCAAGACATTGGAGATAGTAGCGTGAGGTGGTGAGGGCACGACTAGAGATCGGAGTGGTCCATCATCTTGGGAGTGGCGGCCAAACAAGACATATCTGGAGGACTTTGTAAGTTTTTCTTTTGTTTTGCTTGCTTATTTTTTTGCACTATCCTTTGCACTCATAATCATGTTTCTAACAGTTGTATTTTGTTTTCTTTGCAACACCATTACAAATCGCAATCCCACTGGCCTTGAGACTCGATATGCAGAGAGGCATGGTCTCACTGCATTGATTAACTGATTGTATGGACGTGGCGGCCCTGTAAGTCACTCATATTTCTTGTCCGTAGTTACCATGTTTAATTAGAATGCATTATTGTATGGTGGACTGATGTGCAGTTGTTTCTTTTTTTGCTAAGTCCGTTCGATGCTCCTTTGCGATGGGACAAGGTTTCGGATGGCGATGATCTATAGCTCGCCCTTGGATCCCTAGATCTCACGCACCCTTCTTTTTTGGTCATGTGATCTGTGTTGTAATGTGCCTGCTTCTCAAATCGTGGGACACATCTTAGCAGCCCATTGAGAGATCAATCTAGAAGATGCTGCCCGGCACTCCCAAGGAATGACATAGGGTTTGCCAATCAGGGTTCCTTGAGTCTGCCTCGCAACGGAACTTATCCTGCCGTTCCCACTAGGATTGACCTGAAGTTTGGGTTCCTAGCAATCGAGTCTTTCTAACAGCCTTCTAGCATCGGTCGACAGCCGCTCCACTTTGCATAGATACAACTGGACCCAAACAAACTCATACTGCACTTGGTTCAAAGAGAATGGAAAACGAGAGGGATGCATCGCTCGACCTCTCTGCCCATAGGGCATAGTCCCATTCCGGTCCCCTAAAATGGTACGAATCAGGGTTTCAACTTACAAGTTCTAAGGACCTTATCTAACTAACGTTTGCATCAAATAAATTCCATTGAGAAAAGCTCTCGGCTAACCGAGACCACCCTGCCGTAGGATGGACCCATTGGTCACATCCACCATGCTTCCCTCGGGGGTTGTTTTAGTTAACTAACATTATGTTTGACACCTGAAAGCAGATTCCTTAATTAACCCATTAATCACAAGTTCTTTTACATAATTTAGGGCTAAATGTGTCGCAAAGCATTGTTATTAGCATTGTTATTTGTGTCAGTATCAACGTCACAAATGCGACGCTAATATCAACGCTAATACCGACTGTTCTATGGAGTCGCCAATAACGATGCTTTTTGCGACGACGGGGGAAAATTTCTTTATGAACATTTTTATCACTTTTAACGTCGGTATAAGGCCTATATCTTATAGTGGCATTTTCTATATACTATGTTATTATCATCCTTTGTATCTTGCCATGCTTCCATGAGCTTTCATTCAGCGATCTTGTATTTATTTTACGTACTAGTCTTGTGGGTTCAAATACATTTTGCCTTCATTTTGACAAACGTTGTACACTTTACACGTAATCCATTTATAGAATGTAAATACAACACATTTAAAAAAAATTATGTAATCGTCGCTATTAGCATTGCAAATTTACTGTACGTGTCACTATTGTCATCACAATATGCGTCGCAAACCATCACCAAATAATGATGCAAATAGCGATACCAATAGCGATAACAATAGGAATGGTTCTATGGAGATGCTAATATTGATGTGTTTAGCAATGACGGGGAAAATTTTTTTGTGAGCATTTTTGTCACTTTGAACGTTGGTATGAGGCCTGTATCTTGTAGTGAAAAATAGTTATCTCTCACCTAGACAATGTGGCTTTGATCTTATGGGGGTGTAGTGAGCTTACATTGATGCACGAATGAGTAGTAGCCTCCCTCAAGCAACTCGGTAGCTCCACAATTCAAGATGCAAACTCAAGCAACCTTAAGCCTCCACCTCCAAGTTCCATCCTCCATAGCCATGCATGAGACAAGAGAAAAGAAGAGATAAAAAAAAGGAGGAGGTGATGGAGAGCTTCTTCTCCAAGATCCCTCACCCTCACATACTCACTCCCTCATACTCTCACACACTCTCTCTCAAGCATACACAAACAAGCAAGAATGAGAGAAGAAGAGACCATTTTTTCCACACACCAAACAATGAGCTTCTCATTCACTTTTTGAGTTTATACATAAGTCCTAAAACCCTTGGGCACCCATCCTCTTTTTTACATGACTAGGCATCTTGCAAAGGCCCTCTTTCCCTACTCCCTTCTAGTTGTCTTATCCTTTCACCTATGCCCATTTAGACTTTATAATTTTCATAGAAGAAATCCTAGCACTCTTTTATAAAATGAATTACATTGCGTCCCCTATGCTTTCCTTGCTAGGACATTTGGTGCACCTTGCTAGAATATTCGATGCTCTTCCATGTTTTTTTTGAGCTTGCCTTCTCCACTTTTCTTGCTTGGGCAGAATGAGCTTCTCCATTCACTTTTTGACTTGGGCTTCCTTGGTCTTCCTCTGCTTCTTTTTTGTAAATAATCATATTCATCGGACATCCCTTGCTATTTATGCAGGGGGTTAGTCAATAACCTGATGCATTTAGTATAGGGGCTGTGGCACCCTTATCCTTGGTCGGTCTTGTGATTTAGTAGAGTTATGTTAGGATCAAGGGTTTGTTTTAGTATTATGCTATTGAATGGTAGTGAAGTGGATTATCTCATGAGGCCAAGAGGGTCATTTTGTTGTCTACCTCCTATAAAGACATTGTCAAGCATCAAAGACTAATTTTTAGAAGGTAGTCCTAGTGACCCTGTTTTTTGCTAGCCTATTAGGTACCTGTTCTAGGAGTTTCTATTAGTGTGAGGCTATTATTGAAGCCTGCCAAAGTATAAAGAAGTGAAAAATCTAAATATACTTGAAAGATATAACAATACAGAGTTGAGTAACAAGGGTTTCTAACCCCTAAACAAGAAAAGAAAAGAAAGAAAAAGCTTAAGAGCAGTTGATTATCACCTTGTGAAAACCTGGTAGGTTCCTGGGGAGACGAGTCAACCGATGCCTTGTCTTCCTTGGGGTAGCAGCTAGCTAGAATAAAGAAATAAGAAAGGCTGGAGCGAAAATAAAATTAAGCGAAAGAAAATGATTAAGTGTCACCTTGCGAAAGCTTGGTAGGTTCTTGGGTGCCAAGTCAAGACTTGAGGCTGATGCTCTATTCTCCTTGGGTCACTCTATGCTCAACTCCCTCCTTTTTACATGCTCGAGTATGGAAACTTTGAAAGGAAATGTGTTAAACGACAATATATGATGACCAGGCTATAAGAGTCCTCACCTAGTAGGAGTTTCCTGGTCTAATTATCCTAGTTAAGTAGTTCAAACACAACCACTAGGATGATTTCTTTGATTATTCTTTTTTCCAGCAGTGTTGGAGTAGTTGGTTAGCGACTCGCTCTGGATTTCTATCAAATTATGCTAGGTCTATCTATTGAGGATTTTCATGCCTTGATTTTGTTAGGGGATAGGGTGAGAGCTATACTTGTGCTCTGTTGTGTGTGGTAGCTTGATGCTTTTTCTGGTTTTTATTTTATGTAGATCAGTTCATGGGATTCGACGGGCTAAGTTACCCTATCCCATGGTCACCAATGAGAGTAGATTTTTAAGCCCGTTTTGAAGTAAAAAAGAGCCCGGAGGTCATGAAAAACCAAATTTTCATGCAAAATGAAATGATTGCAGATCGATGAGCTGGAGTTTTCCTAGATGGAGTTCGATATTAGGAGCCCAATGCAAGTCTTAGTTCGTCGATTGGAGTCCTTTGACCCCCATTTTTAATCCCCGCAAGGTTTGGCGTTATAAAGCAATTATGTGATTTGGGAGCCGAAAAGTGTATGACAGAGACCAAGTTTATGGATTTTGATGCCACAAAGTCGGCCATCTAGTCGGATCTCAAATCGGAGCTTGTTCAGACCTCCGTTCTCAGGAAAAAACCCATTCGACCAAGTGTGAACACAAAAGTGGGAACTAGTTTTTTTGGGATTTAAAGCTTAAGCTTGTTTTAGTGTATGAGAAATGAAAAGGTAGATTTCATGAAATGTGGGGGGGGAGGGGGGCGCCATTTTTTTTGGCGCTCCCAAAAATGCTAATGTTTTATCATTTTCTGATCGTCATCAATGGAGGCAAGAGGAATGCTCTGGGCAACAAGATCTTCGATTTCTTCGCCATCCATCACCATAGAAATGAGCAAAAATGATGCATTGAGTGAAAAGATTTGATTTTAGTATTTCTCTCTTCTCTCTTCTCTCTTCTCTCTTCTCTTGTTGTATGTTTTTATGGGTTAATGTATGTGTAATATCTCCGCATGAAATATTAATGATTTTAGATCTCGTACCCCACGCAAAAATGCAACCCAAAGTAATCTCCCACATGTAAAATGTTGGTGGTTAAGTGCTTACCCTGCGCGCACTTCAATAAACTCCAGCCGCGTTGTGCAAAAGGGATTGAGACTAAAAACCTGCAAGCCCACACACGAAAACCCTCCTCGGGGAAAAAAAGGGGATAATGGTTAAATTTTGTGTAAATTTTTTAATGATAACCCCCTCCCCTCAGTCAATGCATGGTAGGGAGAGGGAATGTGAGAGGAGTGGAGGAGTAGAAGAGCACGGGGGGAGGAAGAAGCATGCAAACTAGCCACATGTGTGGCTATCTCCCCCCCCTTAGCCCTATAAAACCACCCCCTTCCCAAGATTGAGGGAGGGGAGAGAAGAGAGAGAGAGGTGACTGTCGTGCTGCCCGCCATTGCCACCATGCTTCGTGAAAAGCACCACGCTGTCCATCAGGCTACCGCCTCGCCTCCACTTGCACCATCATCATCATAATTCTCCTCTTCGTCGTCAGCATCCCTCCTCATCATCACCTCCATCTCTCATCTTCTCTCTCCACGATCATTCTCACAGAGAAGCATTATAAGCTTCTTTGGAAGCTTCCATAAAAGTTCCCATAGCCCTATTCACCCGTGCCTTCCCGGGTGCCTTCAAAACCGCGACTGTATGACCGTGTCCTGCGCAAAGGAGAAGATATCGGGCAGAAAATGGATTCGTAACGCGTAAAGGACCCAAGAGAAAGTTGCTGAATTGGGATTTGACTCATCAATGGCTCCCAAGAAAATGGCGAGAGACGCACATGTGGGAACTTCCACTCCGAATTCGCATGTGGACAACACCCCGAACCTCAATGTCCATGTTCTTAAAAATTGATTTTGCATGAAAAGAATGCATTTAAGCATGTCTTTAATTCACATAGTCAAGTTAAAATACATTGGGGAATTTATTTCCTTGGACGATTTACAAGAGTTAGTGCATTTCGTGCATTTGGGTTTGCTTGCATTTCCAAGTTGCAATCCTATTGCATAGGTTAAAAGGTAGATTTGTCTAAATGCATCCTTAATTTCCTCACAGAAAAGAACAGTGCATATAACGCATTTAGATAGTAATCTCCTAGTTGTGATTCGTACGAGATAATCATTGACGTCCATTAGATGTTGTCCAAGTAGTTACATGCATGAAGAGGATTTATGTTGTACCTTGCAAGTTGCATGCAATTTTAATTACATCCTAGGTTGGGTTAAGTGCTGTAGGATAGATTATGTCAATAATAGTCTTATGACATTCGCTCATGCATGAACTTCTTTTATCGAAGTTGGATTTGGGAATGGATGAAATTTCATATTAAAGCTTGTATTCAATGCATTAAGCGAAGGGTTATGAGCATAGTTCCTGATGTAAATCAACGTAGGTTTTTATACGAGTTAGCCCTAAATTGTCAATCTTTATAGTTTAGACAAGGAAAAAAAATGGTCATTGTACATTTTATAATTGCATAGAAGGAAAAGTCTATGAATCACATATTTTCATGGAATGTTATGTCCTGCAATTATTTACATCTTTTAGGAAAAATATTAGTATCTCTAAGAAAAGATCACCTCTTGTCGCAAGACAATTAAATCGATTAGGTAATTCGCTTGCAATGGTGTAACTCAAAACGATGATTACCTCAATGCGCTAGGTAGAGTTAAGTCGCGATAAAATTCTGCTTAGTATCGCACTTGGAAAGCCGACTTGATAATTCCGACCTCAAAGGTCCCACCCACATTCACGGAATATTAGAGTTAGTTAGATGCCCATACAATAACGATCTAGGGTTTTTACCCTAGGGCAAATTAGCCTAATACTAGACTTCCGATTGAGTTTAGAAACCCTAGGGCCAAACATTGTCGGCATAGTATGGTTAGGGTTGGGTTGGGTCAAGAAGACATCCCAAACCCTACATCTTGATCAAACGTATTTCTTGACCAAGGAACGCCATTTGATGGGAGAAATGATCCTACAAGTTAGGTACGACACTTGTCTCATGCAATAACTTGCAACGTCGCATGGCTTTGTGTTTAAATCACAAGATAGATTTGCCACTCCTTGGAACAAGGTTGGTAGGTTCTAAGTAAAAGTTTAATTTGCAAGAGGATGAGTAGTCATCCTACTACATCACCCTTCTGTGAGGCTGAGTTGCCAAGTTAGGAAAGTTGTGTATCGTCTAAGCAAGAAATTGACCAATCAAGTTAGGATGATGAGGTTGCCCAGAAATTATTGACCTTAATACAAGGAAACCTAAGGTGTTTGTTAATTTGGGTTAACAGGGTATAAACCCTAACCCAAGGAAAGAGGGTAATCAAGTATCTTGCTTACAAAACACTTGGGGGATCTTGCCAAGTCGCAACTGATCTTGGATCGAATACTGGATGCATTCGGAGAGAAGGATTCACACCTTAGCAATTGGCCAAACAAACGACCACTGGATTGATTGTGTTTGTACAGTTAGGAGCATTGTTTGTACTTCTTTGCTCAAGGAATCTAATGCTGGAAAATAACTAATGCTTCAGGTTGAAAGCCTGGAGGGAGAGGCAGCATCAATTACCCCCGACTGTCTACCTGACCCTATCCAAGGGGGTTGTTAGCTGCGCCGGGTACGTGGACCGAACCTGCTATGAGAGGCCTCTCCGTCGGTGCTACTTGGAGCAGGAGGACGCTTGGGTGCCAGGGGGGGCTCTGGCCATAAATCCCTTGCCTCTGGGTCTTGCACAAGAGGCCGACGTGACTCGAGATTCGATCTCGAGGCCCACATACTGTCAAGAATTGCGTGGTGGGGGGACTTGCTCAAGATGGTGCACCGAACACACACAGAATGCACAAAGATAAGCTCACTTAGGAGACAAGAAGAGAGATAGAGGCCAAAACGTTTTCTTGCTGGTTTCTTCTTCTTCTTCCACACTCTTTACAATGTACACAAAGTATAGATAAGATACAACATAAAGGAAAGTGGCCTACTAAGTCAAACAATGAATAACCGACTACACTAGTCAACTGGTGCTATAACTATGCCAGTTGTAAATAGGTGTAACAACCTGAATATAATAAGTAGTGAGTCAGTGTTCATGTGAGAGTCATAATGACCACCGACGTGCTAAGTGTAGACGTGTGGACCCATCTAACCAGGCAGTCCATCATCAATGTCCCCATGTGTTGAGCTTGTCATCTCAATACATACTAGTCTACGGGCCAAAACTTGGAATAGCGATCCCTAAGGATTGCTGGATTAGCCTTCGGGTGGATTATGGATTAGCCTTCAGGCTGGATTATGGATTAGCCTTTGGGTTGGATTATATGATGTATTCCAAAGACTGATAAATAAGATCAATTGTTGAAAAGGAACTTGTTTGACATTGTTTTTCTATGTCAGTGCTAAGATTACGTGAAGGAACCGGTGATTAATTGACTAATTAAGGAAGCTCTTCTTGCTTGTCAAACTAAATGTGGTAGGTAATTAGACAACTAAAGCAACCCTGAGAAAAGTGCGGTGGATGTGACCATGAGTTTGTCCTACGAAAGGGTGGTCTAGGTTGACCAGGAACTTTTCTCAAAGGAATTTGACAGCAAGGAATGATGACTTAGAATCTAGGATACTAGAGTCCCGATTTATGTTGTTTTAGGGGAACGGAATGGGACTAAGCCTTACAGGGAGAGAGGTGGAGCTTTGCATCCCTCTCATTTCCCATTCTCCTTGAACCAAGTGCAGCATGAATCCGCTTCGAACCTGACATTTTTGTGTAAAGTAGTTCACCTGGGGTTCACGCTAGCTACCGTTCTAGGAATTTGACTACTAGGAAAACCCTGATTCAGGTCGGTCCTAAGTGGGAACGTCCGGAATACTTTCGTTTCGTGGTAGACTTGGGAAGACCTAGATCACAAACCCTGAGACATTTCGTGAGAGTGCCGGGTGGTGCTTTCTGGACTCTCTTCCCAATGGGCTGCTAAGACGTGTCCTACAAGTGAATAGGTGGATACGTTACAGTTGGTATCAGAGCGAACCTTACTTATCGATGTTGACTTGTAGAGTCACGAAGCATGGAACAAATTCTTGGTATTCCAGGTTATGTTTATGATTGCAATGCGTGCCTCGGATTATCTCCGAAGGCTAGATTTGATGAATATCCTAGACTGCATCTACAATCCTTCGCCCTGTACATGGAATGAAGATAGATGGGTGATTCAGGAATTTATGACATAGCTGCTCACCGACATGCGTACCTTTGAACCAACTTGAAGAGAATCAAGTGGATGGAGGACTTAAAGATCGTAAAGCTGTTCATCTTTGTTGAAGCTCACGCAAACGCAACCCTACATGTCGGTGGTCGAAAGGTTAAGCAGAATAAGTTTGTGTATGAGGAAGTGACTCGAGTAATCCCTATCGACACAATCAAGGTGTTGGGATGTTATGAGAAGAACAGGTATCAAAGGAAAGGATACCCCAAGCTTCCTATGACCTATCAATTCCTGAAAATCCATGACCCCAATCCATATTATTACTCAGTTCCCGTAGCTGAATGTAACACAATCTTATTCTCCCCAAAATTAATGTATCAACTTGTCCCATCTTCCCAAAA